>NC_056729.1:993276688-993301688 GCF_019279795.1 Protopterus annectens
TATCCTTTGATTATAGTTAGTGTGGGTGGGTTGACACAATGGTTAAGGTCTTTGTGTCACAAATACAAGGTACAGAGTTTGAATCTAGCCTCTGCTTATTGGCTAAGCTTATAAGAGTTTACAGACTGATAGCCTAATATATACCTATAAAGCTATTAACCTAAATGCTCACTGATCTGGCTTGATAAGCTAGTTCATGTTTGCGGAGAACATTATTAAATACATTACTCTGACCATTATTAGTATTGTTATAGTTTATTATTTGATCAAAGTTGGACATATGACTTTTTAAAAAGATAATTACAAAGCTATGCTGAATAGGTTCTGAGGCAGCCTGTTGATATAATTGACTGATATAGCTATTATTTGATCACAGTGAAATAGTTGTTGAGCTGCCACAATATAATTCAATCCTTTTTCCATGTAGCAGCACCCATTCATTTGCTTCTTGCAACATCCGTTCATTTTGAAATGATCAGCTTCCACTGGATGTCATTCCTCATTTCCCTATTTTAACTGATTTTCCAAACTGCAGTTATATATTGCAAGGTCTATTGTTTATAAATAGACCTTATAGGTAAGTATAATTTCAGATTTTCAGAAACAAAGCCAGCATTAAAAGGAATTCTGTGTGACATGAATAGAATAAAATCCATAGCAGGAGTATGAATGCCTCCTGTATATGCAAGACTATCACTGCCATTGCCTGCATTACAAGCATTAGCAAAAAGGTTTCTATATAAATTTAACAACACAATGCATCAGTCAGTGGTTGTACGCATCATCTCTTGCTGACTATATATTTAAAATACTTCATAAAAAGAACAACAGAGTAGTCGCAAAACACAAACAACATGCAGACATGGTGATCACTATTCGGCATCTTTATGGTAATAGCTAACTACTCATTAACTCATTCACTCCAATGGAGCTTAGAAAGTTTGCATTGCAACTTCAGATGGGTGGAGCCTAAGCCTTTTGACAGAATCAAAGCATATCCTCACATTTCAAACAAAAGTCCATATCTCTGAAAGCATAGGGATTATGAAAGAGGTATAAATGGCAAACTCTTCAGCAAAAACTATTTATATAGTGGTAGTGTTATTTAGGTTCTAGGTATTAAACCTGAATTTTATAAGTCACAGTAAACACAATAACTATTTTATTTATTTATTATTTATTTTACATTTGTTGACTGGGTTAGTCCAGCTGAGCGTTTGGTTCATTTTCAGTGGAGACTCGAAGAGAAAAGCTCTGCAGTGAGTTTTTACTTTATACTTACAAGCAATTAAGACATTTTCATTAGCAGCTAAACAAATAGTTAAAGAGATAACATTTACAATAAATCATACAGAAGACAGTTGGGTACAATGTCAGAAATCATACTGAAAACACTAGGTATAATGCCATGTAAGGAATAAGGTGTTCATAATTCCTAAGTGGTTATATGCAGTATAAGTACAAAAGGAATAGCATGGGGATGAAGTGGTTAAACATAGGGACAGAGGGGTAGATGTTTATTATGCTAAGACTGTGGAAGGTGAGGAAAAAAGAGGGAAAAGAAGGGAAGAGAAAGGAGGGAGGATAAATGGAAGCTAAGGTAGGGTAGTTTCAGGGAGGATGACTACAGTGGCAGGACCATTTATTTGTTAGGTATCTCTGAGTGGCTAGTTTGAAATGCTTGGTTTGGTCAAGGGTCATAATTTTTAGGGGCAGTTGGTTCCAAGTCGTAGCACGGTTATAGTTATAGGGTAAACATCCTGTTTTGGTTTTGGGTTTATAAATCTATAGGAAATCCTGGTCAGAGCTCTGTAGTGTCTCAGTAATAATAAATAAATAAATAAATAAATAAATAAATAAATAAATAAATAAATAATAAATGTTGTACAATTCATTTTTAAAAAGTTTATTAACTGTGAAGTAGCACATAATGACTAAATATACTGAAAATTAAATTTAAAAAAGAGCCAAGTGATATGAAACACATCAGGCACTTTTTGTTTCAGTTTGAAATTAGAGTCTAAATATTCATTTACCTTTGTTGTACTTGAGAAGTTTGTGGAATATTCTATGGTAGTTTGTCTGCAGAATATCAGGCTTCTGTTCCTCTGACTTGTCAAAGACCTCTTTATCAGACTTCTCAGGTAGCTTTTCTAGAAAGTTCTGATTTTACCCATCATCACTGGCATGTTTAGTAACTTTGGGTATCTTTTTATAATGAGAGGATGTTGTTATATGTTTAACGAACAGAGCTTGACTTGCACAGATACTAACTTCATAGATTTGGTGTCTTGATTGAATGCCATATATTTCTCCTGTAGACATTGATTCTGGCTTAAACTAAATGCTACCTCTGTTCTGCAGTTTGACCATTTATATATTGCAAACTGTGATTAGCTTATTATTTCTATGGATCTGCATTTTCATCTTATCCTGTCAACAAACTATTTGTTTTGTGGAAATATTGGTTGAGAATTTGTTGACTCCCTTTAAATAATTGTACCAAATTACTATTTACTCTCAAATTAGTAGAATGGAAGTAAGTTGCTTATTTTTATTTTATGTATGAGTTACAAAGTTGGTGAAATACCTGCTCCTTGATGAGCAATGTTTCTGTATTCTGTCATTGATAAGTAAAGTACGTAGTGAGTGGAGCATCTTGATTATGCTCCAAAATCAAGGAAAATAAAGGCTTGTTAAACAGTTTTCCTGATGTCAGAAAGGTGTTTAACAAGATTGTGTGAGGTTCCTGTCAATATGGTTAAGCTCTAGTCTCATACTGAAGCATTAACAGTGGACAGTGGCATCCACAGAAGTTGTGGGAAGTATATACTTTTACTGCTTTATATACATCCTGAAAAATGGTGGAATAAAGTGTTTAGCAACTTTTGTCATGTTTCTTCTTCTTCTTCCTTCTGCTATTCTATGGTGGCTGTTGTCTGTGTGGCAGTGGTAAATGTATTACGGCTTTCAAAGATGAAAAATATTTAGCAGTGTTATACTTTTTTCATTACATTTTTTATTATGCTGGAACAGGTAAAGCCTCATGCACTACAAATAATTATGATTTGTTCTCTCTGAACATAACCTATTTATTATGTCTTCTAAACTTAGATGTTAAGATTCTCCTATCATGCGTGAGGAAAATTTCCTGACATCCACTGAACATGTAACAATTTGGTTATAATAAAGGTCTTTATCATAATCCTCTGTGGTTTGTCATTTCTTCTTCAGACTATTGGCAGTGCGTCATCCAGTTTTCCTAACTTTCCTCTGTGGATATGTTGGGCTAGTTTTGACATGTTTAAATTCCAAGACTCATAGGTTCATAAGTTCTAAGGTGTTTACTAGGCTAATGGCCACAAGGGCCTTTTTAAGCCTAGCCATATATCAGAAATCTCTGACAAGTTCTGATACCCTTAATAAGTGTAAGCAGGGACTTGGGAGACAAACCATTTACGGGTTACCTGTGTCCATTAGAGACATAGGTGCCAAACCAGGGATGAATTTCCAGTTTCCCATATACTTGTGCAAGTGAATTGGGTAAGGGAGGAACTCTGCTTCACATGGATGAGGATCTTGTTCCATAGATGGGGTAGTTTCTGGGATACATACCTATCACTCCAGCAGGTCCAATTTATATCACAGGCAAGGTTTAAGTCTTTAGAATGTGTAAGTCAGGTGCTGTTTATTTTGTGGATATGCAGGACGTCCACCAGAGTGGGATGTGACAATACCCTATATTCCAGTCATAGATGTCCCCTCAAAAGCCTGTAGGATACAGAATACAGAGATAGGGCCTTGAGGCAGTCTGCATGGGACATATTACTTATGTCCTGTATTCTTTTAGTGAGGAACCTCTGTGGACATTCCAACTGTTGGATATGTCTGCTTAGGTACATAGCAAAGGGGGCATTGTACTCAATGATTGGTCTGATGAATGCTGAATACAGTGGAACAATGACTTCCTTGGACTTAGATGCCATACCTTTGTTTATAAGTTGCGCAACATAGAACGACTTCCTCACCACAGTAGACACATGATGGCCAAAGGCTAGATTACTATCTATGTGTGTCCCTAAGTCCCTGACCACTGGGTCATCTCTAAGGGGTGTGTTGTCAATATGATAGTTACCAGGGATGGATGACTTCCCAAAGGATACTATTATGCATTTCTTGGCATTTAGTTTTAGTCCATGGTTCTGATACCAGTTGTTTGTCTGCGCCAGCCCCTTCTGGAGAACATTTGTGTCAGTGTGAGATTCAATGATAGCTCCTAATTTGCAATCATCTGCAGACTGGGTCAGCCAAAAACTACTGACATTGGCCTTGATTTCTGAGAAGTAAATGCCAAAATGGAGCAGACCAAAGACTGATCCCTGAGGGACTTCTCTTGTGAATGGCTTCTTTGTAGAGGTGGACTCCCCAATTCTAACTTCATGGGTCTTGTCTTTGAGCCAGTTGGCTATCCACTGGTTTGTACCTAACCTCTTGAGTTTGACAACAATGTCTGAGTAAGTTATTGTGTCAAATGCCTTGGCCAGATCAAGGTAGGCAGGGTGAACAATTTTGCCCTCATCCATTGCTTTGTTGACCTTCTCAAAAAAGTCCACCAGGTTGAGTAGGCATGATATTCCCTTGATGAAACCAAACTGGGTTGGTTCCAGTTTCTGGAGGTTTACTATATATCTGCTGATCATCTCCATGATAATTCTTTCCATGGCTTTACATATAAGACTAGTGAGACTTATGGGTCTGCAGTTTTCAGGGTCTGTAGATGGCCCACCTTTGTGCAGAGGGATGACTAAAGCCTGTTTGGAGGCTACAGTTAAATAGTAATTCCAGAGGCTCTGATAGGTCATACTTCATGCTATTTAGTAGGCATCCTGGGATATTGCCTGGGCCCATTGATGCAGTGTTCTTGGTCATAGAGAGAGCATTATGGACCTGTTACCTACTGATAGTAGGGGAACTTATATTTAATTATATCTCCTAAGGAAAAGTTGTGGGGGAGAGAGGGGTAAAGTTGTAGCTGAATTTATCAGCCAGGAGATTTGCTATATCGTCTGGCTCTGTAGAGGTGGCTCCATTTACAATGAGCTCTGCACACAATTCTATATTGCCTTTGAGGTTGCAGACATAGCTAAATAATGCTTTGTGATTGTCTTTGGCATGGGAGGCCAAATTACCTCAAATTTGGCTTTGGTAGACTTTATTTGTCCTGCTTTTTGCCATGATTCTTTTCCTCCTTTTATACAAAACTGTTTAATTCCTAGCTATTAAAATATGGATCCTTACTTATAGTCATAGTTTCTGGAATTCTATATATGAAAAAAAGAAGAAAAAAGACATGTTATGAACTGATATCAATATAATAATTGTATACAATACAAATCAAAAACTGATCATCTTTGAGCTGAAGTGAGTCATTGAATAAAAACAATTCTGCCATAGCTGAAAAATACACTTTGCCATATGAACATACTGCTGATGTATGGTTCGGATGAACCTTTATTGTGAATTCTCTAAGTAGTGAAACTCTTTATCTTCCACAGTACTCTTTATAGGATCTAAAAACTTATTAAAATGTATTTTGTAATTGCAGAGTAACTCAAAAGAATTACATATCTTCATGAAAAAGAGCATCATTTTCCTCAGCTGAAAAGATCAGCAGTATGATTTTATTTACCAGATTTATATTGCTACTGTTGTATTATCCATTTTAGAGTCCACAACATCCTTTGCAGTCAATGATTTGTAAAGTGATTCCTTGTTGTCAAATGCAGCAGTTTATTTGCCATAGCTATACTCATGGAACTTCTCACATCCCCACATGATAACTAGCATGTCCTTCCACTGCCAGCAGAACCCCTTGACAGCTACTTTACAGCCCTTAACATTGGGTGTCCAATCTTACTCTGTAATATTAATAATAATACAAATGGTAGTTTGACCAAGAACAAGGCTGTTAGGAGTGGCCCACACAGTACCACCAAATAAATATGCAAGTACTCTCAAAACTTAAATATCTCTACAAAGATCAGCCACAATGAAAGGTTTAAATATGTTTAATACTAAATAACAGAAGAACAAGAAAATACTAAGTATATATTCACAAAGACATCATAGTTCAAAATCACAGAAAATATTTAAAACAACATTGCAGGACAGGCTCAAAGAAAAAAAAAGAAAGATATCTAAACTAAGCCTCACTATATTCCTGATTGAATCTAAGAGAATGATACTATTCCCTAGTAACTTAATTACAGAGCAAGGCAGATGATGCAGTAAATGGTTCTTCTTCTTGTAGTCAGGTCCAAGACAAAATGCTCTGTCTCACTAAGAGACTTCTCAAAATAATATCTAAAATATTATTGCTCGGATAAATTTAGAATGACATAATTTCTGGCCACCTGACTTCTAGTTCTCATGCAAACCACCCATTTCTGGCAGCTTTCAGTATTTAGCATCTACCCATAAATATACACACACAGATGTTTTGAGCTTCTGAAGGTCGTAAAACAACTAAACACTTCCACAGTTCCTGAGTGGCAATTAATTCACCCCATAACAATACAGAAAGCTTCCTCATACAGACTATGTGTCTCTGGCTGCCTTGTAACCTGTGAGATAGCATCTTTGTGGCCTAGCCTATAACGTGATTTGATTTCAAATATTTTTCTAAAGTTTTCTGTACTGAGGTTAACCCTCCAGTTTCCTCTATTAAAACATATACATTTAAACAGTTGCAAAAGGTCATGTACATTTCTGTTCTCTTCCAGTAGGGCACACTGTGGATACATTTTAAACACAAGCACTTCACAAAAACCTTTTCAACATAAACATCTGTACAAAACAGCTTGATATACACATGGCATACAGTTCTAATACATTTGTAAGACAAATATCTAATATAAATTAGTTTGATATTCACAAATGACATATAATTATTTACAAAACTCCAGCTAGCTGTGTTGGCAGTACTTGCTTTTGTTACAATTCCTCCCCCTTTGAATATTCAGGTTAGTTTATCAAGTGACTCTTTAGAAACATTGCTTGAGAGGGATGAGCCTATCTGGGAATACATTACTCCTTACCCTCTCTTGAGATCCCAGCTGCCTTGGCATTGCTGACCTCAGTACAGTACTGCACTCTCATATCATTTGCCTGCAATCCTAGGCTCCATCATAGTAACTTGGGATTTCCCTGGCTGGCTTGTTGGAGCCATAGATCCCCATCAGACTCCTCCTGCCTTCTACTTAAAATACTTAGCATCAGGGCCTCCCTATCATGATAAGATTTCATGGTATTAACATGGTACAATTTGTGCCCCTGCCTCCTGCCTAGCGTTCTACCATGTAGTTAACATAACTGACCTTCCTTACTACTTTGAAGGGTCCCTCCAAGCTGCCTGCAGTTTATTGTGTCTGACAGGAATGAAAACCATAACCTGTTGCCTCACAGCATACATTCTGGTTCGAGCATTCCTATCATACCAGACCTTTTTCTGCTATTGGGCTCTTGCCAGGTTCTCCTGGGCCAAGCCCATGAGTTCCCTAAGCCTGGACCTGATGTTTAGGACCTATGCCACAACAGACTCCTTGTGGGATTCACACACACCCTCCCACTCATCGTGAATCAAATCTAGAGGTCCCCTCACCCTATGTCCATACAGCAACTCAAAAGGTGTGAAACCTGTGGATACCTGGGATACCTCTCTGTAAGCAAACAGCAGATGGGGCAAATACTTGTCCTACTCCCTCTTAAGCTGGTCTGCAAATGCCTGTAGCATGGCCTTTAGTGTAAAGTTTAACCTCTCCACCAGACCATTAGTCTGGGGGTGGTAGGGGTGGCCTTCAGCTGGTTCACCCCACAGTACTTCCACCGACAGCCAGAAGGTTTGATGTGAAATCGGCACTTCTGTCAGTCAGTATTTCTTTTGGGAAACCTACCCTGCTGAAAATCTCTAATAAAACATTTGCCATCTTTTCTGCCTCAATGGAAGACAGGACCAACACTTTAGGGTATCTGGTAGCAAAATCTACTACCACTAGGATATATTTCTTCCCTGTGAATCTTGAGGTACTCAGAGACCCCACAATATCCATAGCTACCTTCTTAAATGCCTCCTCAATCACAGGCAAAGGCAACAAAGGAGGTTTGACCTTGTTACCTGCCTTGCCTACCTTTTGGCACTGCTTACTGTTCCTGCAGTATCCTGTTACATCCCTGGAAATCCCAGGCCAATAAAAGTTCTGTATAATATGTCTCTTTGTGAGCGTTATGCGCATATGACCTGGAAAGGGAATGTCATGGGCTATGCTTAGAAGTGTAAGATGGTAGGCTATGGGCACTATTAACTGCTGTACTCTCCCACCATCTAGCCCCCCTCAGGGGTCCATTGTCTATACAGTATCCCTTTGTTCCAGTATACAGAATCCCCCTTTCCTTAAAAATCAGGTGCCTCCCTAGCTCCCTCCCTCAAGCCTTGTAATGTAGGGTCTGACAGCTCAGCCTGTCTCATCTCTCTCTTTCTAATCTTTTCCAGCTCCCCTTCCACAATAAATCCTGTATCCTCTGACAGCAGTGCCTCACTGTCAGTCTGAGTACTACTACTCACCTCTGCCCTTGCAGTCACTATGTCCAAAGGAACATCAGTATGCACTAGCAAATGCGGCTCACCTTTGGTCTCACTGCTACAGGGCAGCTCCTCCCTAAAATAGCCACCTCACGAGTCCTGGCATCAAGTGTGTGGTCTGTCTGAGCCCTCCCCCCAGCTACCCAACACACATGCCTATTTCCACCCCTGACTATGAGTAATGGCATGCACACAAGGTACTGCATTATCAAACTCATTCCCTATCAGGACATCAGCAGGGGGATCCTCAAACACACCTACTTGCTTGCTTCCTATTCCACCATCCCAGTCATGGTGAACCTTAGCCAAAGGTATTTGGAATGGGGTCCCTCCTAAACCTCTGACTGAAGTAGGCTCCCCAAGCAAGTAGTGCTCCTCTTTAACCATTGCAGGCTTCACAATGGTTAGGTCAGAGGCTGTGTCTCTATTAGCAGTGGCCTGTTTCCCATCTACTAAGATAGAATATAACCTCTTCTGGTAGTTTTGTATCCTTGTTGTCTCCAGACAACTTACCACTGGCATTCTGTTATTCCCACTTTCTGGCTCCCCTACCTTTTGTTCCCCACCTTGCCTTCATGGACATCTATATGCTACATGGCCGCACTGGTTACACTTAAAATTTTATCCTTTGATCCTGGCCATGTACCAGAACTAGTGGCTTCCCTGTTATGGGTGGACTCTGTTGGGGTGAATTAGGCTGCCCACCATGGGTTCCCTTAGACACATGTGCAGCACTAGGTATCTCTTCCCTATGCAGTGATGCCCTGCTTGCTAGGTATAGGTGTCCCTTTTCTCCAACTTATCTGTGGTGTTGCATTCTCTCTCTGCCAACCAGATTCTCATGTCCTCAGGCAAAGTGCAAAGGGCATGTTCCCTCACCAAAAGGTCTGCCAGCCCTTCAAAAGTGGTGACCTAACACCCACTCAATCACCTATGAAAATAAATGTTTAACTCAGCAATATCATCACACGCATTTCCATCTGCCTTGCATCTGAGCTCATAAAACTTTATTCTATAAGCTTCAGGCGTTAACTTAAAAAACATTCCAGTAAATAATTTTTAACTGTATTATAATTTAAGCAAACAGTATCGGACAATTTAGAAACAGCAGTTACAGCTTTACCATGGAGTAAGGGGGTCAGTAGCCATAAACAGATCCCTTGGTCAACATTGTACTGTTTACATACCCTTTCAGACATATGAATACAGCTATCACAATTATCACCCTCTGCAAATTGTGGAAGAAATTTACAGAGCTTTATTGCTTCTGGAGTTTGGTTACTCCCTTCCCCATTACCTCCATGACCCTGGCAAATAGTAAGCAATTCCTTTTCATGTTGTCTGTGCCTCTCATTTTCTTCAGCTTCCAGACATCTCATTCTCTCTGCTGATTCTAATTCTATCTGTTTCTCTTTTTCTTCAGCCTCCAAATGCCACAGTCTCTCTGCTGAATTTAGTTCCAAATGTTTGGCCTCTAGTTCAAGTCTCCTTAACTCCAGATGGATTTTAAAGTCCTCTGAGAAAAACTGAAGTGTCCATTTTCTGAAAGTTGTACATCCCCAAGGCCAATCTGGATGTCTTCCTGGTTGCTGGTCTGTTATGCTGCTGTGGCTAAGGCTGCAATCATTTCCACTTTAGTCTGGTTGGCATGCACCAGTCTTTGGCTTGACTCCTTGTCAGCTTGCCATAAGTCTCTGCTAACAACCTTGCCTGTTCTCCCTGTCTAACTAAGCTAACAAAAAATAGATAAAACTATTGTGATATGAGACTTTGACTGTCTACCTTGTGGCTACTTGAGAGTACAAACACCTTCTTTAGTGAGCACTGTTTACAGGCTACAGGAGTTCAAAATCCACACCACTGAATCCCAGTATGTGATATGGTGGTCTCACCACTGCCAGCCAATATGTGATGTGGATATCCCACCACTGCCTTCCAATATGTGATAACCTAGCAGTGCCAACCAATATGAGATGGAGATATCTCACCTCTGGGCAGTAATCAAGGAGACTCAATCTTCACTACTGGCACCTGTGGTGGTACATTCACTGGGAAGGATAACATGTACACACACAGTATTCCCAGATGCAGCTCTCTGTAACAAGTGCAACTTCCCTTAAGACCAGGCAAAGACCACAGTCAGTCCAGGGCTGGTTCATGTACTTTTCTCCAGAACCCCAGTAAGTCTCCCAACTGGCACAGCTATAGAGTTGAGTACTTAGCCAGGGTTCTAAGCCAAGTCCTCCGGCAAACTTTCTGTCCAAGTGGTGCTTCATGTCCCTGCCCAACTGATGCTTCATGTCTCTGCCCAAGTAGCTGGCACACACACTCTTTGACATTTTGATTTGCATACACACATACACACACACACACACACACACACACACACACACACACACACACACACACACGCACACGCACACACCTCGGAAAGGCTGGCACAGGTTCACTAGCTGTGCCTTCTTTTGCCCAGACTATAAGGTAGTTACCACTGCCATCAGAGTGCTTTGACAGATACTTTAGGATCCTTATCCAGTTCTTACTGTGTAATATTAAGATTAATACAAATTGTAGTTCGACCAAGAGCAAGGCTGTTAGGAGTGGCCCACACAGTGTCGCAAAATAAATATACAAGTACTCTCAAAACTTAAATATCTCTACAAAGTTCAGCCAGAATGAAAGGTTTAAATATATTTAATAATAAATAATAAAAGAATGAGAACATACTAAGTATAAATTCACAGTACTAATACATTCAAATACTAAACTCTAAAAGCTTAAATACAGGTCTAAAATCACATGACCAGCAGCCAAATGAAATCATGTGACAGAAAACAAATTATAAATTAAAGATATATACATATAAATGTATTAAAAGATGCGTAGATACACAGTATAAAATATTTACTTTACATTATTACGTAGCTTAACTAACACAGGTTTTAAACTAGCAGTGCTATTTAAACCAGGATGAGTGTCAGCAGCTAATCTCAATATCCATTCAAATTCTTTGAGCTCAAGGCAGTTGTTGAGATCACCACCTCTTTCATTTGGACATAGAGCATCAATCACTCTAAACTTAAATGTATGTGTTTCACCACAAGTTTTAATATGTTTACATAGTGCATTATTGTCACAATTTCTCCTAATTTCGGAATTATGGTCTATAACACGTTCCTTAAGCTTAGGCATTGTTTTTCCCACGTAAAATGAACTGCATGATATGCAGGTAGCCAAATAAACCACAAAAGTGGTATTACAAGTAGCTGTAATTTTAAAATTAAATACTTGTCCATTGGCAGGATGAGTGAAAGTATCACTACCATCCCCTAAGATGTAAGCACAGGCAACACAGTTAAAGCATGGAAATGTACCAGTTTTAGCAGCCAATTGTGTATAACAGGGTCTATAAAAATCTTTATAACAGAGTAAACTTTTAATCGTCCTCATATTTTTATATGTAAAATGTGGCTTGGTGCCCAATATAGTTTTTAGTTCATCCAATGCCATCAGAATGGGCCAGTTCCTGTTAATAATTTGTCTGATTGAACTTGACCTACCATTAAAAGTTGTGACGTACCTTATTTCATGTTGAGTAATGGTGTTATTACACTGACTGTCTGTGAGGCTTGACCTATCTTCCAAAAAAGTTGGTATAAGTGATGTCTGCCTGGCTTCCATTACATCAGATTTAAGCTTGGATAAAAAAATCATATCATATCCACTAGAAAAAAAAGTCCTCTACCATATTATCAAGTTGTGAAGCAAATGTAGTATTATCAGTAGTTAGTCTACTTGCTCTAATAAATTGTGATTTTGCTACACCTTTAAAGACATGTGGCGTGTGCATACTACGGTGATGCGTATATCTTCCATTACTAACATCCTTTCTATAAATACTAGTGTTTAATATGCCATCATTCAATTGCAGTTTGACATCTAAAAAACATATGCTACTATCAGACACATCCATTTTAAATTTCAAAAAATTAGTACTAGAATTTAAATAATCAATGAAAATATTCAGATCATCCAAAGTACCATTCCATATTAGTAGACAATCGTCTACAAATCGCTGATAGAAACTAATGTTACTAAGAAATAGATTTTGTGCATAAAACAAATAATTGCATTCCCATTGGTAAAGCATTAAATTGGCGTAAGTATTTGCTACGGATGTGCCCATAGCTACGCCTGTTAACTGAAGAAATAAGGTATTATTAAACATAAACACATTATTCCTCAGAACTACATCCATAAGGCAACAGATATTACTAATGAGCCTATGGTCAGGACTAGGTTGAGAAGACAAAAATTCTCTTAAGTAGTTCTATTCCCACATCATTGGGGATAACTGTGAAGAGGGACATGATATCAAGCGTCACTAAATAATGTTTCTTGGTATTTAAATCAGTTTTTACATTATTATACCATACCCGCAGCTTTGACAATAAATCACAAGTATCCTTTAGAATAGAACTACATTTAGATAAATAAACTTCTAATTGCCTATGCAAATAAACTGATATGGGTTCAGTAACCCAACCACCTCCAGAGACAATCGGTCTCATGGGTGGATTTTCCAGGGATTTATGAATCTTAGGGATCCCATATAAATGTGGAATTAGAGGACAAGGTACTGTAAAATAGTTAAAAAGATCAATATCTATGCCATTATTAAGCTGCAGCTCATACACAACCATGTTGACATAACTTATACAATTTTTTACATCAGTTCTAGTGATAACTTTAAAGGCAGCATCATCATTTAAAAGCATAGAAACAGCTGAAAAATAATTATCACGATTCATTAAGACAGCCTTGCCACCTTTATCAGCTTGTTTTATAATAATATCATTACACTGTTGTAAACTTTTTAAGGCTTTATACTCCGAGAAGCTTAAATTATATGCCTTGTTATTAGCAGGTTTTAAATAGAGTTCTCTAATCTGAAACTCACAAATGTCATGAAAAGCCTTTAGTACAGGAACACTAACTGGCATAAAAGTGCTACTACGTTTACAACATTTTTCAGGTGCAGGAGTATTACCAAATAGCAGTCTTAAGTTGAGATTTCGAACAAAGATTTTTAGTTCTGTTAAAGCAGAGACAATATTGTCACAACCATATGGTATACATTTAAAACCTTTACTGAAAAGCGAAAGGTGCGCTGATTGTAATTCAAAAGTGGAGAGGTTTAATACACTGTTCATTTGCGACTTACTTTGTTCAGTCCTAAAGGGCTTTGATTCTTCCTTTTGTTTGTAGATGTAATTTGTGTAGATAACAAACCCCTCGACTTAGGGGATTTATTTCCAACTGCTTCTGGTTGTTCTAACTGAAAACGCTTAGGTACAAAGCTAAAAGTAAGTTGCTGAGTCTTTTTTCCAGTTAGCGTATTCACGTTGTCAGCGCCATCATTCTTACTTCGTATCCTAACAGATGCACATGTGCTGCTGGTTGCAGATGTAGGTGTAGGTTGGACTATCCCATCAGATGTTGTATTGGGGGGAATCTCTTTAGTTGTAGGTGTTTCTACGACATTAGTGTTGCATACAAGTTCATCAAAAGTGTCTAAGGCATCAAGTGCTTCTTTATAAGTAGGCTTTTGATAATTAGAGATTGTATGATAATCAGATTTAGGCCAAGAGAAAATATTCCCCTTTTGGAAGTCCCCAATGTCACGTAAAAGTTTACGTTTCTTAGTAGCTTCCATTCTTATGTCGAGGGTATGCAGTCTATCTAGCATTTGCTGATAGACATGAATTAACTTAGAAAAAACAGAAAGTTCCATAATGGCATTTTCCATGGTGAAGATTCCTTTTTTATATTCATCTTCTATTTTAACAAAGAAATCGTTCATTAGGCACATATAGTCTAAAGACAACTTGATGTTCAACTGTTGCCATGATTTTAAAAGTTCAGGAAAAGTATTGCCATATGAAGGCATTTTAAGAATCCTAAGCCCACGTGGGACAATACCTCTTTCCACATAAGCTAAAAAGCTAAAACACTGCCACTGCAAGCGTTTAAATGCAGTTACCTTTCTCTCTAATTATTGTAAGATTTTATGAAACTCTGCCAGGCTTTCTGGCTCAGGAACAACATCAGATGAAGTAGCAGAGTTTGTAGAGTCCACACAGTTCAGTAAAGGGTTGGTCTCAATGTTAATCAGAGACTTTAAAGAATTCAAGCTAGTTCCATCTGCCATATCCAGGCTAAGGGCTGCGAGATAGACCTCCAACAGGAATTCCCAATAACAGCAGAAACAGTAACAGCATAAATAAAACCAGCTGCAAAACACAAACTCAAAAGAGAAAACTTGCAGAGAAAACCAGTTTAATAAAAAGCAAAGCTTTCGGGCATAACCCTTCTTCAATACTAATACATTCAAATACTAAACTCTAAAAGCTTAAATACAGGTCTAAGATCACATGACCAGCAGCCAAATGAAATCATGTGACAGAAAACAAATGATAAATTAAAGATATATACATATAAATGTATTAAAATATGTGTAGATACACAGTATAAAATATTTACTTTACATTATTACGTAGCTTAACTAACACAGGTTTTAAACTGACAGTGCTATTTAAACCAGGATGAGTGTCAGCAGCTAATCTCAATATCCATTCAAATTCTTTGAGCTCAAGGCGGTTGTTGACATCACCACCTCTTTCATTTGGACATAGAGCATCAATCACTCTAAACTTAAATGTATGTGTTTCACCACAAGTTTTAATATGTTTACATAGTGCATTATTGTCACAATAATGCACTATGTAAACATATTAAAACTTGTAATAATGTAAAGTAAATATTTTATACTGTGTATCTACACATCTTTTAATACATTTATATGTATATATCTTTAATTTATAATTTGTTTTCTGTCACATGATTTCATTTGGAGGTCTATCTCACAGCCCTTAGCCTCGATATGGCAGTTGGAACTAGCTTGAATTCTTTAAAGTCTCTGATTAACATTGAGACCAACCCTTTACTGAACTGTGTGGACTCTACAAACTCTGCTACTTCGTCTGATGTTGTTCCTGAGCCAGAAAGCCTGGCAGAGTTTTAGCTTTTTAGCTTATGTGGAAAGAGGTATTGTCCCACGTGGGCTTAGGATTCTTAAAATGCCTTCATATGGCAATACTTTTCCTGAACTTTTAAAATCATGGCAACAGTTGAACATCAAGTTGTCTTTAGACTATATGTGCCTAATGAACGATGTCTTTGTTAAAATAGAAGATGAATATAAAAAAGAAATCTTCACCATGGAAAATGCCATTATGGAACTTTCTGTTTTTTCTAAGTTAATTCATGTCTATCAGCAAATGCTAGATAGACTGCATACCCTCGACATAAGAATGGAAGCTACTAAGAAAAGTAAACTTTTACGTGACATTGGGGACTTCCAAAAGGGGAATATTTGCTCTTGGCCTAAATCTGATTATCATACAATCTCTAATTATCAAAAGCCTACTTATAAAGAAGCACTTGATGCCTTAGACACTTTTGATGAACCTGTATGCAACACTAATGTCGTAGAAACACCTACAACTAAAGAGATTCCCCCCAATACATCTGATGGGATAGTCCAACCTACACCTACGTCTGCAACCAGCAGCGCATGCGCATCTGTTAGGATACGAAGTAAAAATGATGGCGCTGACAACGTGAATACGCTAAATGGAAAAAAGACTCAACAACTTACTTTTAGCTTTGTACCTAAGCGTTTTCAGTTAGAACAACCAGAAGCAGTTGGAAATAAATCCCCTAAGTCGAGGGGTTTGTTATCTACACAAATTACATCTACAAACAAAAGGAAGAATCAAAGCCCTTTAGGATTGAACAAAGTAAGTCGCAAATGAACAGTGTATTAAACCTCTCCACTTTTGAATTACAATCAGCGCACCTTTCGCTTTTCAGTAAAGGTTTTAAATTTATACCATATGGTTGTGACAATATTGTCTCTGCTTTAACAGAACTAAAAATCTTTGTTCAAAATCTCAACTTAAGACTGCTATTTGGTAATACTCCTGCACCTGAAAAATGTTGTAAACGTAGTAGCACTTTTATGCCAGTTAGTGTTCCTGTACTAAAGGCTTTTCATGACATTTGCGAGTTTCAGATTAGAGAACTCTATTTAAAACCTGTTAAAAACAAGACATATAATTTAAGCTTCTCTGAGTATAAAGCCTTAAAAAGTTTACAACAGTGTAATGACATTATTATAAAACAAGCTGATAAAGGTGGCAAGGCTGTCTTAATGAATCGTGATAATTATTTTTCAGCTGTTTCTATGCTTTTAAATGATGATACTGCCTTTAAAGTTATCACTAGAACTGATCTAAAAAATTGTATAAGTTATGTGAACATGGTTGTGTATGAGCTGCAGCTTAATAATGACATAGATATTGATCATTTTAACTATTTTACAGTACCTTGTCCTCTGATTCCACATTTATATGGGATCCCTAAGATTCATAAATCCCTGGAAAATCCACCCATGAGACCGATTATCTCTGGAGGTGGTTGGGTTACTGAACCCATATCAGTTTATTTGCATAGGCAATTAGAAGTTTATTTATCTAAATGTAGTTCTATTCTAAAGGATACTTGTGATTTATTGTCAAAGCTGCGGGTATGGTATAATAATGTAAAAACTGATTTAAATACCAAGAAACATTATTTAGTGATGCTTGATATCATGTCCCTCTTCACAGTTATCCCCAATGATGTGGGAATAGAACTACTTAGAGAATTTTTGTCTTCTCAACCTAGTCCTGACCATAGGCTCATTAGTAATATCTGTTGCCTTATGGATGTAGTTCTGAGGAATAATGTGTTTATGTTTAATAATACCTTATTTCTTCAGTTAACAGGCGTAGCTATGGGCATATCCGTAGCAAATACTTACGCCAATTTAGTGCTTTACCAATGGGAATGTAATTATTTGTTTAATGCACAAAATCTATTTCTTAGTAACATTAGTTTCTATCAGCGATTTGTAGACGATTGTCTACTAATATGGAATGGTACTTTGGATGATCTGAATATTTTCATTGATTATTTAAATTCTAGTACTAATTTTTTGAAATTTAAAATGGATGTGTCTGATAGTAGCATATGGTTTTTAGATGTCAAACTGCAATTGAATGATGGCATATTAAACACTAGTATTTATAGAAAGGATGTTAGTAATGGAAGATATACGCATCACAGTAGTATGCACGCGCCACATGTCTTTAAAGGTGTAGCAAAATCACAATTTATTAGAGCAAGTAGACTAACTACTGATAATACTACATTTGCTTCACAACTTGATAATATGGTAGAGGACTTTTTTTCTAGTAGATATGATATGAATTTTTTATCCAAGCTTAAATCTGATGTAATGGAAGCCAGGCAGACATCACTTATACCAACTTTTTTGGAAGATAGGTCAAGCCTCACAGATAGTCAGTATAATAACACCATTACTCAACATGAAATAAGGTACGTCACAACTTTTAATGGTAGGTCAAGTTCAGTTAGACAAATTATTAACAGGAACTGGCCCATTCTGATGGCATTGGATGAACTAAAAACTATATTGGGCACCAAGCCACATTTTACATATAAAAATATGAGGACGATTAAAAGTTTACTCTGTTATAAAGATTTTTATAGATCCTGTTATACACAATTGGCTGCTAAAACTGGTACTTTTCCATGCTTTAACTGTGTTGCCTGTGCTTACATCTTAGGGAATGGTAGTGATACTTTCACTCATCCTGCCAATGGACAAGTATTTAATTTTAAAATTACAGCTACTTGTAATACCACTTTTGTGGTTTATTTGGCTACCTGCATATCATGCAGTTCATTTTACGTGGGAAAAACAATACATAAGCTTAAGGAACGTGTTATAGACCATAATTCCGAAATTAGGAGAAATTGTGACAATAATGCACTATGTAAACATATTAAAACTTGTGGTGAAACACATACATTTAAGTTTAGAGTGATTGATGCTCTATGTCCAAATGAAAGAGGTGGTGATCTCAACAACTGCCTTGAGCTCAAAGAATTTGAATGGATATTGAGATTAGCTGCTGACACTCATCCTGGTTTAAATAGCACTGTCAGTTTAAAACCTGTGTTAGTTAAGCTACGCAATAATGTAAAGTAAATATTTTATACTGTGTATCTACACATCTTTTAATACTTTTATATGTATATATCTTTAATTTATAATTTGTTTTCTGTCACATGATTTCATTTGGCTGCTGGTCATGTGATTTTAGACCTGTATTTAAGCTTTTAGAGTTTAGTATTTGAATGTATTAGTATTGAAGAAGGGTTATGCCCAAAAGCTTTGCTTTTTATTAAACTGGTTTTCTCTGCAAGTTTTCTCTTTTGAGTTCGTGTTTTGCAGCTGGTTTTACTTGTGCTATAAATTCACAGTGACAGCAGAGTTCAAAATCACAGGAATATTTAAAACAACAGTTCAGGACATGCTCACACAAAAAAATAAAAATATCTAAACTAAGCTTCACTATATTACTGACTGAATTTAAGAGAATTATACTATTGTTTAGTAACTTACTTATAGAGCAAGGCAGATGATGTGGTGAATGATTCTTCTTGTTGTTGTCAGGTCCAAGACAGAATGCAGAATGTTCTGCCTCACTTCACGACTTCTAAAAATAATATCTAAAGTATTACTGCTCGGATAGCTTCAGAATAAAATAATTTCTGGTCATCTGACTTCTAGTTCTCATGCAAACCTCCATTGCTGGCAGTATTTATCACCTACCCATAAAAATACACACACAAGGGCTTTTGCTCAGATCGAGCTTCTGGAGGTTGTAAAACAACTAAACACTTCCACTGTTCATGAGTGGCAATTAATTCACCCCAAAGACAATACGGAAAGCTTCCTAGTACAAACTTTGTGTCTCTGTTTGCCTTGCAACCTGTGGGATAGCATCTTTATGGCTTAGCCTATAAAGTGATTTAATTTCAGATGTTTTTCTAAGTTTGTTGGACTGTGGTTAACCCTCCAGTTTTCTCTGTTAAAACATATACATTTAAACAGTTAAATAGTGCACGCACATTTCGATTCTCTTCCAGAAGGGCACACTGTGGATCCATTTTAAACCCAAGCACTTTATAAGTGCCATTTCAATGCAAACATGCGAACAAAGAAGTTTGATATACACATTGCATACAGTTCTAATACTTTTGCAACACAAGCATCTTATATAAATTAGTTTGATATTCACAAAATACATAATTATTTACAAAATTCCAGCTAGCTGTGCTAGCAGTACCTCTTTTTATTACACATTTGATACCAGCATTTTTAGTAACTCAATATTTTTAAATAATCTTGTGACCAGTCTGTTATCACATCATGCCCTAGAAATTTCCTTATGCACAGTATCTTATAACATATTAAGTATGATCTTAAATAAAAAGTGTACCATTCCCAGAAATCTCATGAATGCTTAGTTGAATTCCTAGTTTTGGCATATGTATAATGACTCATATTCCCTTAACATCATGTTATGTACTCTCTTGCAGCAGAATATAAGTAACATATTTTAAAGAAATCACAACTCATGTATTTTCAAATTTACTATCTCATCCTGCTCAACAGATTGACTAGTATTGATTTAAACTCTCAATTTAACACATACATGTGCACACACACACACACACACACACACACACACACACACACACACGCACGCACGCACGCACACACACACACACACACACACACACACACACACGCGCACACACACACACGCACACACACACACGCAGACACACCAGTACCTTGTTAATAATATCAACTACATTTTCCATTTCCTCTATAATTTTAGTCATACTTCTTTGAAATACTTCATGTGCAGACAAAATGTCAAAGATAATATGAGAAATATGTACATTTCTAATGTTATATTGACTGTACACAGCTCTGAGCTACCTTCACTTAACTTGATTTGCAGGAAACCCTGATCAACATCTACTACAGAAAAAAATGTTGACACCTGCTATTATTAATCAAACCTCTTTGGTTATGAGGAATGAGTAGTGATCTCTGAATTACTCTGCTTAGATCTCGGGGGTGTCTTTAGATTTTAAGTGTGCTTTGTTTCACAACAGTTACCACACTATTAGTCCATTCAGTATAGCAAGTTTATTTGACAGCAAAACTTGGATTTTCCACTGTCCTGAACTTCTATCCTATCTTATTCTCTAATGAAAATGTTACTCCTCTAGCATGCTGTACCACTGCTATTGCACCAGGCAATATTTGTTTATGGTATTCTCCTAGTAAGTGAAGCGAACCAGTAAACAACTCTGCACCAGTCTGAAAACTGACCCTTGGAAATCATTCAGCAAGATGTAGGTAAAGTTCCCTATCAGCTATTCACCATGTGCTTGCTTAATTCTAACACAAAACAAAATGACTACATTATCTTTAGCATGAACAAGAATTTCCTGGATATCAATGGAAGTCTTAGCCATACAAGCACTGGAAACATTAATGCAGGTGCCTGTATTAATGCAAATATGTCTGAGTTTGTATACTATGAACACATTTACCGTGCAATCTTCTCATATAGGATGTGATGCAGAATATTTGGTTGGTTCACTACATTTTACAAAGAAGCTGTTTGAAAAAAAAAAACACTTTATAATTCTAATTTTTGTAAAACGTGTCAGCAGTATATGATTGACAGGCTTTGTTATACCCAAAATATATCATTAAAGCAAAAGATGATTTAGATAGTTTACTTTGCAACTTCACTGCTTGAAATGTAAACTCTGCCAACAAATTGCCTACTGTTCCTATGCGAAGCATACAAAAAAAAAAGCCACAATTTTTCCAATTAATGGTAAGCATTTCAGCCTACCTACTGCTCATTGCTGTCTCTGTGCAAGGAGTTATACTTTAAGTCCACATTTTTCTACATTTTCACAATGCTCACAAATGTTTAATATATTTTTTAATTTTGATAAAATGAACATTTTACTGTAAACTTAATTATTTTCTTACAATCTGTGACATTTTTGACAACCCAAAATATATAATAACTTAATACTATGCACTGTTTTTTTTTTCTTGTGCCTGAAAGGGCCATAATGCATGAGGCTTTGAAGCAACTTTGCATTATGTTTTTCTGTATCGTATATTCTTTTACAAATTACTGGATTGTTCTTCTTCATCATGTTAACATTATTTTAAATAATAATTTTAAGGTTAACACTATTTTAAATTATATTCTTAATTCTTACAGAAATCCAGCAACTACATAATCATAATTTAATTCACTCTGTATACATCTAGTGTTATGTAACATCAGTTCTGATTCCCTGAAGCTGGCCCCTTACTTGACTAATCAGTATTCTGATCCATGAATCATGCAGCTTACCAAATTTGCACACTTTGGTTCTGTTCTTTGTCCAGTCAAAAAAGCATCAGAGTCTGATGCAATTAGCATCACTGCAATGACTTGTGGCAGATCATATGAATAGTGCAAGTCATAGATCACATCAAGCAAAAAGGATGGCAGGCTAGCCAAGGCAGCTTTATTCTTATGAAAGATGATATGGCAGAGGACAGAACACAACAAGCTTTACAGTTTGGACATTTTCCTGGTGGACATGACCATCAGAAAAGAGAACACTGTTCAAACTGGGAAATGTCAAAGGGACAGAAAATGAAAGACAAAAGGGAGGCTTAGTCTGATGTTTCAAATAAAGGTACAAGACTCTCATGGTAGACTATTTATTTTTGAAGCTTGAGATATTACTCATTTAGATATACCTCACCTTCCAGGAAAAGCTAGATTGCTAATTTTAATGTCAGGTAAAGCTCACAGTGGTGACACATTGATAAAGCAGAAAAAGAGGTCTGAACAGAACAATAATTAGGAGCTGAAATCAACGTCAGCAATGCTGTGAGGAAAAACCCACAATTTTGCTTGCAAAAGAAGAAAATATCTTTCTCTGCACTGAACAGAAATGTTCTTTTCAGCATAATAACAGGAGTCCCTCCATGGTAATACACAGCTTTGTTTGAAATTAGAAAATCATAAGACAAGCAGTCCATGTAAGACTGTGAAGGGTGGTGTCTAGCACCGTGCTCCACTCCTGCATATGTGAGCAGAAAGACCAGAGCATATTTTCTAAAGACTGGAAATGGATGTCAGCTTTCCAGTAAAATGGTTAACATAAATGACCTGGTTTTCTTAATTCCCTTGGACCAAATGTAATGATTCAAAGTATAAAGTCATGTAATTGTCCTTGTGTGAGGAGTATTCCTGCCTTTATGAGAGATATCCTTGGAGGTTCTCTTTCTTTCTTAAAAGGAGCAGACCCAGTCTCAGTTCTCCATCAGTGAAATTTACATCCTAAAAATGCCCCAAGCATTTAAAACCTGTCTTTCCTCATGAGTAGAGGCACACAGGCTAAGGATCTTCATTTAACTCCTCCCCCATATCAACTTCATTAAGTGCCTCAGATATTAACTGACCTCAAGTCGAATAGGTTAGAGTAAAGGCTACATTAATTATTATTATTATTATTATTATTATTATTATTATTATTATTGGGGTGGCATATGATGATTGGTGACACAGGACCAAAGAAAGGTTTTAACTACCAAATAATACTTTGATGTCTCCCATGGGAGCAGGGTAACTTTATCTAGAAACTTTCATCTTGGGGGAAAAAAATCCTGAACATAATCCACTAAGACCCCAAAATGCACTTTAAAAAGATATGGACAGAAATCTGCTTTATATTTGTTGGATTTTGGACTCAGTTATGCAGAAAAAGGATGCTCAAACTGTTAGAAGATGCTTTTAGAGACAGTGCAAGAATCTGATTTAAAACTGTGATGATTGGTGTTAGAATCAGGTTAAACCCTGGGCAGTGAAGTCATAACAAGACAGAGACCTCAATTTGGTGGCCCAAGAAAGAGACAGGCATTAACTCATTGAAGAGAAAAGGGATGTCAGGCTATTATATTTGTATTTTGACTTGTATCCTAGAAGCAGCCCGCCTTGCAAAGAAGGGACTTGGATAACAATGGAAATGAAAAATGGAAATCTTGAGAAGGAGTCTTGATTGAAAACTCTTATCTTTTAAACTTTCTACAATCAGTACTATTTGCTGACTATGAGAGAAAAAAAAGAGAGAAAGAGAGAGCAAGAAAGTAGTAAAGAAAGAGTCAGTAGCCTACAACTTAGGGATGAGGAACTCGGACATTTTTTAAACATGAGCAGTGTGAAGAACATGACCTCTGTGCATAGAAGAGACCTAGAGCTGGAAAATGACTTGGTCATTGATCATAGGTGTCAAGGTTAGGCTTCAAATCTACTGGAGTTCATCCTATAATCTCATGCCCATCGTTTTTTCAGATTTCAAAGCATATGTATATGTGTGCAAGTCTGTGTATATATGCATATTTGTAAATATATACACATGCACAAACACAGACTTGATATGATAAATGTGTGTGTATATTGAGAGTATTGAATTTTGTCAAAAGCAGGTTTGGTTAACATCTGTTTAATCAATAATAATTTGGTTGCCTAAGCAGATGATCGACAAGTGTGTAAGATGGCAAAGTTCTTGGGATTGGAGAATTATGCACTTCCCTGACATTGTATAATACTGAAGTTATTATATATAATTAGGAGGAGGTATAGAGACATAGTCCCTGACATGGGGGATGAAGGGGGGCTTGACTGCCTGAAAGTTTTCTTTTCTTTTTTTTTTTTTTAGTTTTAAACTTGCATGTATCAAAGGTGTTGCTCAGTGCATGCATAATGGCATGGTACAATTTGTGTTATCAGTGTTTTCTGAGCAAAGTGTGGGCCTTTTGATTAAATTCAATAGACCCATTCATATATATAAGACACATGCTCGACTAGCATGTGTCCGAATCAGAAAACATCGAACACACATACACGAAAGTGCTTAACATCAAAAAGCATTTCCGTGTATGTGTAGTTCAAAAAAAATAAAATCTATATTTCTGCAGGGGGGGCGTTGGCCCCATGCACCCCCACATCCCCCAACTTTAATATTCTCACTCCGAGATCACACTACAGTGGGAAAAATGGAAGTTTCCCTTACCCGCACTGTAGTCCGATCTACAAATAGCCACACATACACGGAAGAGCTTTTTGATGTTAAGCGCTTTCGTGTATGTGTGTTCGAAGTTTTGTGATTCGGACATATGCTAGTTAAGCATGTGTCCAGATCCCGTATATGCATATGTGTATACATATATATATATATCTATATATATATATATATATATATATATATATATATATATATGTA
>NC_056729.1:993306688-993324188 GCF_019279795.1 Protopterus annectens
ATATATATATAAATATATATATATATATATATGTACCAAGTCCGGCATCAGACTACAGTGAGGAAAATGGCATACTTCCCCATGTTGGGCAAGGGTTTACTTACCCTGAGAAAAATCGGAGCTTTGGGATTGTGAGTATTCATTATTTTTGTTTTGGCAGTATGAAGTTCGGTGTTTTGGGCTTCATGATTTCAAAGTAGATCCCATCCAAAATATAGGAACTATTAGCTGTTTGCCTACAAAATGCTGGCTTGATTAGCAGGCAAATAGAATAGAACCAAAAGAAGCATGTATTTTTACAACACAAGCAACACAAGGACATTTTACAGTAATGATCAGCATTCAAAAGGAGGAAAATACAAGAAAAGCATTTTAACTAATTAGCCCATAGCTGACTGCGATATTTTTTATTTATATGAGGTTTAAACTTTGCTCACAGATGAAATCTTAATTTATGATGCCATCTGAAATCAATCTATGACAGGGTCCTTTTGAGGACACTGGTGAAAAATGCATAACAGCTTTCCTTTCTAGGCCCCAGAAACATGCAAATTTGATTTTAGATTTGGAATGTTTATAGTGGCAACAGTGTATAAAGGATGATGAGTAACTTTAGTAATGATAAAATGAGGCATATGCAACTAGAAAATTGGGCATCCATTATCAGATTCTAATTGTTACAAGGGAGCTGAATGTTGTGTTATCAAAGCTTATTAAGACAGAAAGGCATTCCTCTGTATGGAATGTTAACATTGCATGCATTGAATGAACAGCTGCATCATTTTGCATGGTGATAATGTCAATTATTTCAATATTGTATTGTATCCAAAATGGCATAAAATGTATTGGTCCCCTACACTACTACTTTCTACTGTGTGTACAAGAAAGAAGGAATACAAATCAACCATTTGCTATTATAGCAGATCATAATAGTCAGATCTTTAGTGAAACTGATCCTCTTCTTTTTTTCCTTCTCTATTAGAAATGTGCTCCATTTTGTTGAGAAAATTAAAACATAATAAAGTCCCAATGTCTGCCTTATGGTCATTCAGTCTAACTTATATCGGTTTTTAACCACAAGGGTTTGATGCTATAAACTCTCATCATTGCTTGGTATTGAACCTCTCACTTTGATTTACCGTGGTCAGCAGAAAGTCTTTGCAATATGATATGTTCAATGATGTTCTAGGGTGAGTTTTGTGAGAATAGCCTTCAGAACCTGTGCATATATACTGTGTGCTTGCTAAAAGGAAGCAGTCTGTGTCTGTGAGTTTAGACTCCTATTGCCAGTATATTTACACCTCTTACAGTTATTTAAGGTCATGTCAAAAATTAGTACATTTTCTGAAAGCAATTTATGCAATATCTGTTTACTTAGTCCTTGAAAGTTGGCTTGGTGAATTTCTATTGCTAGTCAGAAGTTAGTTTTTAATAATAAAGGACCATAAAAGTAGAAAGATTTATAATTTGTTTTTTAAGCAAGTTGTGTCTTCTCTGTTTTATCTGTTTACAGCTACTTTGTAGGTCAAGAACAGCTAATGGCTCTAATAAGGCATTTTTATGTAAGTTCAAGACAGTCATACTGTTTGCTCAATCTGGAGGTGAACCTATCCTTAATGAAGATGGATACTCCTCCTCATTTAATTCTTTCTTGCTCAGTTTGTGGTCTGAACATATGGAAGACATTGTAGGCCTGTACCTCTGGTGTGCTTTCAGAGTCTTTGAACCATGTCTCAGTGACAGCACGGATGTCAGCATCTTTCAAAGTGAGGCATGCTTCCAAAGAGTGCAGTTTCTTATTTAGACTCCTAGCATTAAGCAGCATTACCTTGAATTTATCTAGAAAGGATTTTATTAAAAAGGCACAATAGGAGAGTCTAATGCCTTTACCAGTATCCGAAAGCTTAGAGAAGACAGATGCAGATCATCTATGGTAAAGCAGCATGGCCTATCAACCAGGACTTCCCAGGCTGTCAGATATTGGATCCCCTTGGAGTGACAGCAGAAGCTAAGACAATTGTTGAAAATCAATATTTTTTTTTGTTTGTATTGTGACTTCATCCTTGGAGAAGGTAGAATGCTGCCTAAGGCTAGGCTTATAACTGCCTGTGACAGATTTATTTATTTAACATTTGTTTACCGGGAAAGTCCAGTTTGGAACGAATCCAATTTTCAGCGGAGGCCTGGGGAGAAATGCTCTGATAAACATAATCTGAGAGCTATATGATCTGTCTCTTCATATAGTCCAGTGAGGTACATCTCAAGTATTTCAACCTACACGGACTATGACGGAGTCATACCATTACTTGTGGTTGAGTGACTTGGGTGCTTGAGTGACTTGATGGATCCTGGCACCTAACAGTCATCGAACCATGACCCGCTCCTTATTTAGCCTGGTGAAGGGAACATCCATTCGTATCACAATGGAGTCACCTACGACAAATACATTAGAGTTTGTGGTGTTACACCTTATGAGTTTATTTATTGAGATGCTAGTGTTTATATTACTATGTGCTATGGTTGTTTTTTTGTAATGGTATGTGTGTAAGTGGTTTCCATTTGGGAGGCCTCTGATCTTTTGGTAAGTTACTAATGAGTACCTCCACATATGTGGGTTTATGTGTCATGTCCTTATTTACTGTGGGAAGTGTGTATGTGCTGACAACTTGTTTACCATTCAATGTGTCCTTATGTGAAAATCTTACCTCCAGTTTCATAGTGTAACTACATCTCTCGCATAAAGTATTTGTTTTTATCAGGATTAAGTGGTTGTCAGGAGACGTCATACAATTGTTACATTTCCTTAGGATGCCCATGTCATCAGGCTGGCCAGAGAGATGAGAGAAAACTGACCATCCATTATAGAACCCAATTACTATATGTTTTATTAGGGATGGGAAAGGATTCATTTGAAAGGACTGTGCTGGTAGTGCTGAGACTAGAAAAGGGACCTATACTGTGCAATTTGAGATGCCACCAGGGTGGTATGTTTCAGTGGATAGTTCTGTGCTTACTTCTGATAGGTATAACAGTCTCTATAATGAAGTTTTACTGAATGTTATCAGCTCAATGAGCCTGAGTCATGGCTGAAAAAGGTCATAAGACCAGTCCCTCACCTTGCAATCAAATAGCAAATAAATAGCCTTTGGCAAGTAGTGCTTTCCCACAGAAATACTGTGCAACCTAATAAATTGAAAATTTGTAAATATATATTTTTTCAGTATCTGTGACCACATGGTCTATATTACCTTATTGAACGATGAAAAGAGTAAATGGTCTTTCATCGATCCAAAAAGGTCGAAACTCCTAAAGAGCGAAGACACGGAACAGTGATTTTTTTTCCCAGGGAAAAAAAATCATTCCTCTGCAAAAAAAAAAAACAAACAAAAAAATTCAAACACAAAATGAACTGGGGGGGGGGGTTCACCCCCACCTCCCCTACTTAGATATACCAATTCCGAGAATGCACTGTAGTGGAGGAAATGGCAAAGTCCTGAAGACGACTTTGCCACAGATTATTTTCCCTGAAAAAAAAAAAAAAACATGGTCTGTGTCTTCGCTGTTTAGGGGTTTCGACCTTTTCAGATCGATGAAAGAGCGTTCGCTCTTTTCATTGTTTGATAAGGTAATATAGACCTGTGACCACGACTACCCCCCTGAAAAAAAAAAAAACAAGGCAGTGTGGAATGACACCCATGATGTGCTGCATTTCTGAAGATCAGTTATCCAGGAAACACACTTTATCAGCATGATGTCTGGCAAATGTGAGGCAGCATACAGAGAATGCATTAAACCAAGTCCTCACATCCCGTGAGATTGAACCTTAAGATTTCAAATGTTAAGAAAGTATGCTAATCTGTAGTATACTCATGACAAATATACCTGTCCTTACTTTTTGGAATTTAGGAAATCTATCCATTCTTCCATATCAACTTCTTTCTCTCTGTTGCCAGTGCAAAGCCACATAACATAGACTGCTGCAGCACTTCAATATCATTTTGCTCAGCTAACAAGATATGGAAGAACTCCATCAGTATTACCAAACACTCCAGTGGAATGAATACAGCCTCTGGTGCCTCACTCTGTCTTGTCTCCATCAGTGCCACCAAATGCACCAGTGCAATGTCTACAGCCTCTGGTGCCTCACTTCGTTATGTCTCCATCAGTACCACCAAACATCCCTGTGTAATATCTACAGCCTCTGTTTCCTCACTCCGTCATGACTCCATCAGTACCACTAAATGCACCAGTGCAATGTCTACAGCCTGTGGTGCCTCACTTCATCATGTCTCCATCAGTACCACCAAACACCCCCGGTGCAATATCTACAGGCTCTGGTTTCTCACTCCATTATGCCTAAAGCAGTAGCATCAAATGCACCAGTGCAATGTCTACAGCCTCTGGTGCCTCACTCTATTATGCCTCCATCAGTACCACCAAATGCACCAGTGCAGTGTTTACAGCCTCTGGTGCCTCACACCATCATGTTTCCATCAGTACTACCAAACACCTCAGTGCAATGTCTGCAGTCTCTGGTGCCTCACTCCATCATGTTGATAGGTACATGGCAGGTCCGGAATACTGAACTTGTGCAAAGACTACAACATCAGAGCATACAATGATGGAATTTTGTTGACATGCCCCTGTCAATTTCTATAAGTCTTAACACAGTTGATCATATACATGCCATTAAATCAAATCAAAAGATCATTGGTGATGTTAGACTTATCATAAAGCTCAAGTAAATCACCATAAAGGAAGAAGCGAAAAGTAGGCATTTGCTAAAATTTCAGCTCATATTCTTGTTATAACGCATATTTCATCTGGAAACCTAGTTGCCATTCAATCTATCAAGTAATCAAGTTAAGGCAAAACAGACATCTCTGGCAATTGTCGAGGAGGGGGGGGGGCATGTTCTGTGGCTGTATTTATTTATCTTTTGTTGATCAGGTTAGTACCACTGGACCAGTAGCTTCTTTTCAGGGGAGACCCATGGTGGTATTCTTACTACTAGGAAAATTTAGACAGGGCATCAAGGTGGCACTTCAATAGGTGGTATGGGATCTTTTACATCCAACTGAGCTAACACCAACTAAAACAGATGGGGCTTCATTTTTAATGCCTCATCCAAAAGATGGCACACGCAGAAGTACAGCACCCCCTTCTCCTTATGCTGTGCTGCAGTATCAGCAATTGATGTACCTGGTGTGTGACTAGAATCAACAGCCTTCTGTCCCAAAGGTGAATGTGCTACCTGTTGTACCACTGACACTTTTTCAAAGCCCTGTTGTTGGTCAATATCCAGCTCAACTGCAATCTGCTTTAAGTAGCAGAACAGAAGAGTGCATGAATGCTGGATTTTATAGGCCATCAGGATAAATATAAGTAGGACATTATTTGTGTACCCCGGCTTCCAACAAATCAGATAAACCTGCTTATATATTTCTCTCAAATTGAGCTACATACCAGCTATGAACAGGCAATTAAAGTCAGCAAGGTAAAACAATCTATTAGAAGTGGTCAGCATACTATTATAGGGTCATAGGTAGGTACTAGGCTATCTGCCTGAAGGCATTTATAAGCCTAGCCAGAATGTGTTGGCTTTCGCCACCTCCTTACATTAGTTCTCTGTGCCTTTGTCTAGCAGAGCCACTGAAGTGATCCCTGGGGTAAACTTTCTGTTTCCCATCCACTCGTCAAGGTTTCTTTTGAAGAGTGTTAGTGAGGAGCTCTGCCTAATGTAGACTGGAATCTTGTTCCAAAGCATGGGAAGTCTCTGGAACAGGACTCTATCCCTCCAGCATGTCCTATGTATTGTTGTGGTGAGGTTTAGATCCCTAGAACGTGTGACTCAAGGAGATAAGTTTTTTTTTAGGTGGAGCATGTCCATCAATTCTGGGTTGGACATGGCCTTGTATGTCAGGCAGAGATCACCTCTGAGTAGGCGGTATGTAACTGAGTACAACTGGAGTTTCTTCAGTTGAGCTGCATAAGGCATCTGTTTGAGGCCAGTGATCCTCTTGGTGAGGTACTTCTGTGGTCTTTTCAACTGCTGCAGGTGTCTTGTAAGGTACATCCCAAATGGGGTTTTGTACTCTATGATGGGTCTGATGAATGATGAGTAGAGGGGCACAATGACCTCTTTTGATCTGGATGTGAACCCTTTTGTGATTAGGTGGGCCATGTAGAAGGATTTTCTAACCACTTTGGCAATGTGATTATCAAATGTGAGATTACTAGCTACTTGGGTCCCCAGATTCCTTATTACATCTTCCGTATTTAGGGGACTACCACCTATGTGGTAGTTTGTGGGTATTTTGTTTTTTCCAAAGGGGATGACTAAGCACTTTTTGGCATTTAGCTTGAGGCCATGATTTTGACACGAGGTATACATCTCAGTGAGACACTTTTGGAGGATGTCTGTGTCAGCCGGAGAGTCAATTATAGCCCCTTGTTTGCAGTCGTCTGCGAACTTGGTCAGCCATAGTCCTCCTGTGCTTGCCTGTACCTCTGAGAAGTATATGCCGAACAGAAGAGGTCCCATGACTCAGCCCTGGGGAACGCCACTTGTAACCAGTTTACAGTCGGACCTAGCTCCCGCAACTCTCACCATGTGGGTTCTGTCTGTGAGCCAGTTGGCAGCCCATCTTGTGATGTAGGGGTTTATGTTCAGGTTAGTCAGCTTGTCTATAATATCAGAATGGGGAATGGTGTCAAAGGCCTTAGCGAGGCCAAGGTAGGCTATGTGTACCACCTTTCCCTTGTCTATAGCCTTGGTAACTGTTTCAAAGAAGTCCACCAGGTTTAGAAGACATGATCTGCCCTTAACAAAGCCGAACTGGGTAGGTTCCAGTGTTTGGAGGTTCCCAATGTCTCTGTTAATGAGTTCCATGATGATGTGCTCCATTGCCTTGCAGACCAAGCTAATCAGGCTTATAGGACAGTAGTTCCTGGGGTCTGTTGTGGCTCCACCTTTGTGGAGCGGAATAACCGTTGCTGTGTGCCACTCTATGAGGAAGTAGCCTGTGGATAAGCTGTTTGAACAGTGTGTTTAGGTGAGGAGTTAGCTCATCTTTGAGCTCTTGTAAGACGCAGCCTGGGACACCATCCAGTCCCATTGATGCTGTGTTTTTGGCTTTGGAGAGGGCTGTTTTAACCTGATTGTCTCTGATTTCAGGGACTCTACATTCTTCTCACATGATTATGGGCCCTTCTTGGGGTGAGAGGGGGGGTGAAGTTTGTGCTGAACCTGTCTGCCAGGATGTTGATGATGTTGGTTGGTTCAATGTATTTTGTGCCATTCTGCACTAATTCCGAGCAGATCTGAGTATTGCCACTTAGATTTTTGTCATAGCTAAACAATGCCTTGTGGTTATCTTTAGAGTCCTTGGCAATTTTTCTTTCAAAGCTTGCCTTGGATGATTTTATGAAGGATCATAGTTTCTTGCTAATACTGAACAGGGATGTCTTCCCTTCTTGGGATTTTACTCTTTTCTGTATTAGTTTCCTCCTTCTATTGTATAGCATGTTTGCGGTGGTGGTGCTGCGGTAGCGTTGTCGCCTCACAATTAGACGTTGCCCGTTTGATTCTCAGTTAGAGCGTCTTCTGTGTGGCGACATGAATGAATGGACATTCCTTCGGTGAAGGTTGTGCATTAGGCCTGGCAAGCCAGCATGTAAAAATCTACTGCCCATCATTAGCAGACCGGAGTTTCGCTGTGGTGACCCCTAACCAGGAAAAGCCAAAAGACACAAACAAACAAACAATTGTATAGCTTGTTTAGGCAGGAGTCCGCCAGACTGGTTTCCTTCTCTTGGAGTAGTGAGTCTTAGCTTTGCTTGGGATGGCACGATCCATGCATTCTTGCAGTTGCCCGTAGAATGCATTAGTAAAGGATTTTGCAGGTTGGAACACGTTATCCTTCAGCATGGGGGCTTTGAAACTTTCCACCTTGGTCTTAAGTAACGTGAAGTTTGCTTTTGAAAAGTTTTTCACAGTGGTTTCCTTGTCCAGGGGTGGGGGCAGAATGTGGATATCCAAGGTGATTTGATTATGGTCAGATCTAACCAGCGAGTGGTTGACCTCTGGTGTGGAACACTGGTTGCCCATGTTGATGATGACCAGGTCCAATATGTTGCCACCTCTGGTGGGAGTGTTGACCAGTTGAACCAGGGCATTTGAGTTTATAAATTCTAGAAAATGTTGATCAAGGGAGTTAGTACTTGAGTAGTTCTCACAGTTAATGTTTGGTTAATTGAAATCACCCAATATTAGGGTGTTTGGTAGGACCTTTATGTTTCCCAGTGTTTCCAGAAACGCAGAATGTGGGTCTTGGGACATGGTGGGCGATCTGTAGCAAGTTACAATTTGAATTGCAGTTTTGCCCATTGTTAGTTGCACGTGGATGATCTCTGAAGCATCGTGTTGTGCCACTAACCTGGAGGTGTGGGTATCCTTGATGAATATGGAGACGCCCCTGCCTTTTGTATTTTGGTTTGGGTTCTGTGGCCAAAAAGTATTGTATGAGTTGTAGCCTGGTAGTGCTGGGGTGCTCTCTGGAGCCTTAAACCAGGATTCTGTTACTGCACATATAACGATTTTCTCCATATTTAAGAGTGCCTCAAGTGTGTACATTTTGAGGTTTAGACTTCTGTCATTGAATAGCATTACCCTCAGTTTTTTGTTACTTGTGCTATTTACAGTGGTGGGTTTGTCCTTTGAGCCCTGCCTAAAAAAGGCACTATGGGGTTGGCAAGAGCTTTGGCCAGTATTTGAAAGCCTAAGGGTGACAGGTGCAAGCCATCTCTAGCGAAGCAGAGTGGCTTGTCAAGCATGTCATCCCAGGCGGACAGACACTGGATCACCTTTGATTGACACCAGAAACTTAGCCAATTGTTGAAATTGAGAATGTTTTTCTTTATACCGTGGTATAATTCTTGGTGAGGGCAGGATGCTACTCAAGGTCAGGGTCATACTGGCCTGGGCTATGTGATCAGAGAGCTCTTCCATGTCTCTTTTCATGTAGTCCAGGGAGGTACGGCTCAAGTCATTCACACCAACATGGACAATGACAGAGTCACATTTGTACTTGTTCTGGAGTGACCTGAGTGGTTGTGTTATGTGGCGGATCCTGGCACCTGACAGGCAGCTAACAGTACCCTTCCATTCAGCCTAGTGAGTGGGACGTCAGTGTGCCTGAATATAGAGTCACCTATTACTAGTATGTTGAGTATGTTATTTTGCCTTAAGGGCTGTGAATGCATGGCACACTATTTATGTGAAGTATGTGTTTCATGGTTTGTATTGGGGGTGGAGGTTGCTTGGATGTTTGCTTTGGAGGTCTCTGCTGGTTTTGCAGATTTTTATTTAGAGCCTCCAAGTATGTTTTCATGTATTTATGTGTGTTTTTGCCGGTGCTGGTTTAATGGGTCTGTGTGAGACTGGTGGTGTGATGCCAGTATTTCCCTTCTCCTCTTGACTGTCTGATCCAGTCTTGGGTTGAGAGAGCTTAGCCTCCACTTTGGTTGTATAATTGCATCTCTCGCATGTATTAGTGTTTTGTGGTAGGAGGAGAAGGTTGTCTGTGTACATAATGCAGTTGTAACATTGCCTCAAAATGCCCAGATTCACCAGTGGGACTGGAGAGTACACCTGAAACTGCCCTTTGGACATGCCTGGATAGGTACAGTGAACTTTTTTACTGGATGGCTGGTAAAGTCGAATAGAGAGCCTTATCCTTTTCTACAGTACAGGAGGGTCTAGTGCTAGGGTTTCTAAGTGCTTGCTATAAGTTTTGAGCAAGTGCTGGTCTGACAAATGAATGGCTTGAGTGCTTAAGTTGAAATTTTGTCTAGTTCCAAGGGAAAAATTGAAGAGGAGACTTTGTGGAGTCGGGAATGGTTTTACCCTAGCTAACCGGCACTGCCCGGCTTGCAAAACCGGGCAAATGCGGTATTTATAGCAGGGAAATGAAAGAGAGAAATTAGCCTAAAATGGCCAATAAACTACTAATTTCTGGGCTGAAGCTACTCCACCAGGGACAGATAGGCTGCTCAAAGCGCCCCTCTCTCACAGGTGAATAGAGAAATTTCCTTCTATCCAAGTAAGGTATGGGCAAACACAAAGATTTGTAACACACCCCTGAATTCAGCACTAACCTAAAAACTGGATTATACTAGCTTTGAAAGGTGGGAAACAAGTATATTTTTTTTTTTTTTTCAGAAACTAAAGCAGATACAATAAAAAAAATTAACACTTTAAAGGTACAGAAAAGGATACTTATTGTTATATATCACAGATCAGAGTTGTAGTCAATGCCCCTAGTAGTAGGAAGAAACACAAATACAGTAAAAGCAGAGGAATAAAGTGCAATTATATATATATATATATATATATATATATATATATATATATGTATATATATATATATATATATATATATATATATATATATATATATATATAAAAGAATAGAAAACAATCAAACTAATTTAAACAAGTTACCCAATTAACCAGAAAAAAGCCCTGTTCAAGCAGTCTTCAATCAGACAAGTTCTAACTGCACACTCCTGCTACTAGGGTGCAGGGGAATCTTCTCCAAAAAAAGATAGCCTGGATCAGTGTTCAAGTTATACAAACAAAGCTAGATTCAGCAGGCCTGAATCTAGTCTATGCTACAGCAACAAGCAGCACCAATTTCAGAAAGAAACAGTTCAAATAAGCAGGCATAATAAGCCTGTGTCCAGAAATTCCCAGCTTAGAAGGGCAGACTCCAGCCTCTCCTCCCACAAGAGTGCAGACCACAAACCCTCTTAATGTAGAATAACTGGCCTGAAGCCCAAGTGCTTAAGCCAGAACTAATACACTTTTACAATAGCAGACACTGGGCTTTCAATCAGCAATTCCCAGCTTAGAAAGATGCACGCTACCTGCCCTGCCACAACAGTGCAGACCACAAACCTTCTTAATGTAAAACAGCCTGTATGAAGTCCAAGTGCTTAAACCAAAAGACTTAGAATAACAGTTAGAATTTAATCAGGCTACTACCAAGCAGTAATAAATGCAGCAGCATAAATAAAATTGAGTACTTTTAAGAAAAACAAAATAAAGTGGGCGAAACACTAATACAGTAAAAGCAGATGAATAAAGTGCATTTTTTTTATTTAAGTGCAAGAAGAGAGGAAGAAAGACCCTAAGTGGGTTGGCCTTTTCAAATCTTCTCTCTGCATTAAGTAGAGTGAACACTAGACTCAGAATATGATCTCACTGTACTCGGTTAAGTGAGCAAATGAGACAGACCCAAGAGGAGTGTTCTAATACAGACTTACAGGAAGGGTGGGCAATTCCAGAGCCACCAGCACTAATACCAACACAGGAACAGAGAGGGTGGGCAGGGAACTAACTGCAGAGAGACACACAGCACACTGTTCATTGAAACACAATTAGGAAACAGAAAAAAAAATGAAAATACAGTATTTTTAAAACTGCAAGTTTGTACTTAACAGAAGACTAAAATACACTACTGCAAGTTAACAGAAAACTAAAATACAATACTGCAAGTTTTACTTAACTTCAGCTTCTAATGCAGATATTTGTAGCCAAGCAAGTCTCTCAGAAGTTGAGCATAAAATTATTTCATAAACTTTGTGGCTAGCATTTAAAGTACAGAGGAATCCCTCTAGGCTATTAAATATGAGATAACAAAGACATGATAACACCTCCCTCCTCTTATAGCAGAGAGGCACCCAGAGAGAGACAGACAGCACACTGTTCAATGAAATGCAATTAGGAAACAGAAACAATGAAAACACAGTAGTTTTAAACTGCAAGTTTTACTTAACTTGAGCATAAAATTAGAATTAATCTGCAGCACTGCCTCCTCCATCTGCTTCTTATCTGCTGCATGCTTAGGTATGAACATCTTGTATCTCAGTGGAATGTTCTCTTTCCTGGCTGCCTTCAGTGATAGACCAGTATCCTTTGTTTTTGCATCCCATTTTCTTTGTCCTCACACTGCACAGCCATCAGCCCTTCTACAAACATCCCATTATTTGCCCATTGTGGTGACAGCCAATGGAACTAGGCCATCAGCCAAGCATTCATCAGGATGCATTTGTTATTATAAGTTGTCAGTTCTCACCCTAGATTACAAGGAGGTCTAGGCTAGCCATGCCTAGGGCGCATTGATGAATACCCATCTGACTATTCATGTCCCACTTGAAGGAAGATATTGCACCACTCTGTCTTATCTGCATAGTGAGTCTATTCCAGCTCTGGAAGAGACACTTGGTAATGAATGTGCCTCTTCACCTTGTTTTATTGATCTACAGAAGCAGGATTAAATCTCTTGTTCTGGTAATTCTGGAACTGTTTAATTTGTGACCTTAGAAGAAATCCTGGGCTAATGGTTTTGTAATTGCTCAGAAGGCACACATGTCTCTCTGACAAGCCTATAAGACACAAAAAGAAGGATAATGCTTATTGCTAGTTTTGCTGGTAGCCTAGGAGTTTAAAGCCTGTTATTCTCTTTTTAGAAACCTCTGTGGTCTTTCCAACTGTTTGATATGTCTGGTGATGTACATCCCAAAAGGCATGTTGTGTCCAATAATTGATTTGATAAATGCTAAATACAAAGGGACAATAACAGTTTTAGATAAGATAATACTGCACTGGTGATCAGCTGCACCAAGCATAAGGATCTGCCTCTGCTACACTAACTGTCAGCGTACCATATGATGTCTACTTGTAAAGCATTTAGTTTATTAACTATGGTAGCATGAGGGATAGTGCCAGTCAAGTAACTTGGACGTGTGCACAGTGTGGCCACTGTCAGCACATTGTTACCCTTTTCAAAGACATTTACCAAATGTATTAGATAGAATCTACTTTTTACAAAATAAAACTGCTATGCATCTAGCCTGGTAAGATTTTTAATGCATTTGTTAATTAAGTCTGTTATAACACAATCCAGGCTGATGGACTTGTAGATTCTGGGATTGGTAGTAAGCAGACTTTATGTAGTGGAATCATAAGTGCCGTACGCCATACTTTTCAGACTGAACCTGGAGCCAGGCTGAGAATAAATACCATGTGTAGGGGGTTCTGCCAGGATAAGTTTAGAACAAACAGCAAGATATGTTACTTTGTCCAGTGGAGGAAGCATTCTTAACCTGTTTAGTAATGACAGGGGAATGAGTGATACAGGTATTATAGGGCTTCAGGTAGTCATCTCAGGGGGAAATTTGCACTTAATATATTTGCTAGTACATTAGCAATGGCCACCAGATCTGACTAGATTTCACTATTTAGTTTGAGCTTTGTGCATTGCTGAGTGCTGTTTCTTAGTTTTTTAACATAACTAAGCAAATATTTAAACAATAACCCATGCCTGAGTGTGGGTAATGCTGGATTTACCCACAGTTGGTGTGGTTTGGTCACAAGGGCAAAGCCCGAGTGGACAAACAAAGACAACCGTGAGTAAATCCAGCATTACCCACACCCAGAAGTGGGTTATTGCTATTATACAATGAAATTATTTAAGAAAAAAATACTTACTTTTCTTAATAATGGCATTGTGTAATGTCTCTGTGCTGCCCTTCCGCAGCTGTCTGGTATTCTGTGGCAGTTCTGATGTACTGCGCATGCGTATGCTTACGCAGTACATCAGAGCTGTGTGTGGAAGCAACGGAGAAAGGAAGATATTCGTTGCTTTTTAAAAGTGTCTCGCTATGTTAAGAGAGTTTAACATAGTGAGATAGCTTTAAAAAAAGCAACAGAGAAAATCTCCGATGCTTTTTTTAAAGCTATCTCGCTATGTTAAACCTGTTTAACATAGCGAGATTACAGCAACAGAGCTCTTTCGTTCTCCGTTGCTGTCTAAAAAAATAAAAAAAGACTTATACTAATGGAAAAAGTCTGGGCGACCGGATCTTTTTCCATTAGTATAAGTCTGATTTACAACAAGCACGGTGACCAATCAGCATGCATGTTTTGGAATATTGGTGGGGGAGGGGTCATTGAATAATTAAGATTAACCTTTGCTTCAGATGTCAATCTGAGTTTATTCCTTACTTGATTTAGTAATGATTTTTGAAAATGATAGTGAACTTCCTAATGTTTTTCTTGAAATTAGGGCCTTTAGAGCTCTTAAATACTATAAATAAATGACTTTTTCCGTTGATTGCAGATTTTATTTATGTCAGTGGACTACCATGGTGGTTTCCTTTTAAGCTTCCTGTTGCACTGTTATTTATGATCAACTATATTTAGAATTAACTATAATTATATTATCACATTATATATAACTATGTTAGAACTGTATTATTTATAACTCTATTATCTGAAATTATCTGTCCTTATATTATCAAAAAAAATGATGATATTCACTTTAAATACACTTTCTAACTCATTAATACAACATAACTAACATTATTTAATAACTGGTCTCACTTTAATATTCTGCTGTTCCCCTCATGCAAAACATTCAGTTTTGCTCAATACTTATAGGTTCATAGGTTTATAGGTTCATACTAGGCTATCTGCCCGAGGGCATTTACAAGCCTAGCCCATAGTTTTGTGGCTTACGCCACCCCTTTAGTATGGGGAACTATACCCATTATTTTGCTGTGCCTCTGTCGAGCAGTGACACTGAGGTAATCCCTGGGGTATATCTGCGATCTCCCATCCATTGGTCAAGATTTCTCTTGAACAAGGCCAGCGAGGTGCTCCGGGATTTTATTCCACAGCATAGGGAGTCTTTGGGTGATGAATCTATCCCTCCAGCACATCCTATTAATAGCCGTGTCGAGGTTTAAGTCTCCCGCCCTTGTGGCTCTGACGGATCTAGATTTTTTGAGGTGAAGCATATTCATCAAATCTGGGTTTGACATGGCCTTGTATGTTAGGCAAAGGTCACCTCTGAGCAAGCGTGGCGACTGAATAGAGCTGGAGTTCTTTCAGTCGGGCAGCATAGGACAGATGTTTGAGACCCTTTATCCTTTTGGTGAGGAACTTTTGTGGCCTCTCCAGCTGCTGCAAGTGTCGGGTCAGATACATTCCGAATGGGGCATTGTACTCAATCATTGGTCTGATGAGTGATGAGTATAGGGAGACTATGAACTCCCTTGATCGAGATGAGAATCCCTTCATGATAAGGTGGGCAATGTAGAAGGTCTTCCTAACTACTTTAGCTACATGGGTGTCGAATGACAGACTACTATCAACCTGGGTCCCCAGGTCCCTGATAACTTCTTCTGTGCTCAGTGGATTGCCACCTATTTGGTAGCTAGGGGTAACCTTGTTTTTCCCGAAGGGTATGACTATGCATTTTTTGGCATTTAACTTTAGGCCATGGCTCTGGCACCAGTTATCCGTTTCTGTGAGACCCTTCTGAAGGATATCTGTGTCAGATGTGTTTTCTACTATGGCGCCCAGTTTGCAGTCATCTGCAAACTTTGTCAGCCATAACCCTCCTGTGTTTGCTTGTACTGCCGAAAAGTAGATGCCAAACAAAAGTGGGCCCAGGACTGAGCCCTGTGGTACACCACTTGTGACAGGCTTTGAGTCTGACATGGCGCCAGCAACTCTGACCCTGTGGGTTCTGTCACTCAGCCAGTTTGCAACCCATCTTGTGATGTATGGGTTAACATTTAAGCTGATGAGTTTTTCAATGATACCCGAGTGGGGTATTGTATCGAAGGCCTTCGCCAGATCGAGGTAGGCTGTATGGACTGCCTTTCCTCATCAATGGCTTTGGTGACTGTTTCAAAAAGTCAACCAAGTTTAGAAGGCATGATCTGCCTTTGACAAAGCCAAACTGGGATGGATCCAAAGTCTGCAAATTTCCTATGTCTTTATTTATGAGGTCCATTATGATCCTCTCTATGGCTTTGCAGATAAGGCTTGTCAAGCTAATGGGCCGGTAATTTCCAGGGTCGGTGGAGGCACCGCCTTTGTGAAGTGGGACCACAGTTGCAGTGCGCCACTCCCTGGGTACGTATCCAGAGGTAAGACTATGATTAAACAGCTGTCCTAGCTGTGGGTTTAATTCCTCGTTGAGTTCGTGGAGCACACAGCCGGGGACACCATCAGGTCCCATGGATGCTGTGTTTTTTGCTTTGGAGAGAGCAGTTCTCACTTGGGCGTTGGAGATGTTTGGGGGGCTGCAATCGCTTGGTATAGATATCTCTCCTTTTGGGAGAGTGTACATCAATGAGTATCACAGATTTATGTACTTGTTTTTTGAATGTTTTATTTATTATTTTATGGTTTTGTTTTTTATTACCCTGTTTCATGTATTATTGAAACTTTTTTAGTTTTTCTTCCCTGGCCTCCCCTAAAAAGCAGTTCCTTGTTCAGTCAGACTTTTCCAGTAGACAAATGCAAATATAATAAATGAATAAATAAAATAATTCCTTTGTGAATCTATTTGTGATATCTGGGCTGTTGTTATGAGTGAATTTTGAGACTTTGTCATAGAATTTCAGAATACTGTGTTTGTGTACCTGATGTCTTTGAGCTTCTATATACCTTGGTTTCAAGAGTGTTATGTAGTTGGAGAGAAAGCATTATTTGCTTATGGTTTTACATAGTCAAAGAGGGAGATACTAGTGAAGCTGTGCATGGTAATGCTACATTTGTAAATATCAAGTTATGGCTAGGCTTGTATAGGACCTAGGACAGATAGCCTAGTACCCACCTATGAACCTATGAACCTATCAGTTCAAGAATAATTTGTCCCTTAGTTGGGTGCCCTCACCTCAGTAGTTCTATCCCTACTGTCCTGGAAAGTACAACAATTACAGTTCTTTCTTTCAATGTGTTACTGTTATAATTGGCCAGATATTCTAGTACTTTGATTAGTTCAGTTTCAAAGTACAGCATCAAGAATTATTTTGTTCTCTAAGCCTTACTGCATTTATTACACAATCTGGTGCAACACTTTGATTATTTATTTACTTGATGACTTATTTTCCTTTGCATTACTTCCTATTAAACATGTTTTGCTGCACATTTTGTTTTTTATGAGGTCCTGAATAATAAAATTGAATTTAACCGAAAAAATTAGACTCAATATTATTTTGTAATTTGACCAAAGATTGGGTGACCTCAGATTTACATGTATTAATTTATTACATTTGGAGGATCATCCTCCTACATGGGAGTGTGAGAGGCTTGCTCATAATAACAAACAAACTATTAAACAAATAAATAAATAATAAGCGCCTGTTCAGTTAAATAGGTTCAATAACATAACACTTACTAAAAAGCAGGCTGAGCTCGTAAACTGTACCCCCATCCTTTTTGACTTGTTTACTCACTGATTTTTTTTCTCATTTCTAGACCCCTGTGTTTCTTTTTATTTTATCTAGTGTTTATTTATAAAATGTTTTATTTCCTTTCTTGCCTGAACTATCTAAATTTTCTTCCTATTTGAACTTCTTTTGAGTGTTTTTGCTGCCTCTTTCCAACTTGTTAAATTGTAGTCTGCCCTGGTCATTT
>NC_056729.1:993326688-993386688 GCF_019279795.1 Protopterus annectens
TATATATATATATATATAGATATATATATATATAAAGAGAGAGAGAGACAGGGATGTGTATGTATGCTGTCATTTTCAGTCTTCATTCTTAACAACAGTGTCTTTTGTCCTCCATTTTTAATTATTTGTTCCTTTGCTTTAATTCCTAGTCTTATATGAGACTACACCCCTTTTCAGTGTTCTCCTGCATGAACTTCCTCTATCATTTCTATCCTGTTATATGTACTTTCTAGGCATCACTTCCTAGCTGGCAAATTAGTCTTGCTACCATAGTGTTAAGATAGCTTACTGTCAGAAGTGTAAGATCCTATCCTGCAAGTACTATCACTTTGAAAAATAAACTGTGATTAAAATAAAAAAAATACAAATGCTGCAATATATTATTACAACTTTAAGGTGGGCTTATATCTCCCTGGAGCCCATATATAGATGTTGTGCTTGTCACAACCCTGCTATTTACAAATGTTAACTAGGGTATGACAACCTTAGACTTGGTATCTAATCTCCATTAAGACTTTCAATTTCACTGTTGTCAGGATCACAGCATTTAAACTATTGACATACACTCAGTAAGATGGTGTTCCTCCATAAGTTTCACTAAAGCAGACAACATTTTGCCAAGACTATCGCCCGGATTTACTAAACTTCCGTGCAGGACTAATCTAGTCCTGCACGGAAGAGGCAGTTTAAGAGGAGGATGGCAGAGCTCCATGCATATTAATGAAGGCGTGCTGCCTGAACTTCTAATGCTACACGGAATGTGGACGAGTGCAGGGGGCATGTCTGAGAGCAGAGCTCTCAGAATAAACACTCCCCTGCAAAGTAGAACAGAAGAATGTGTAAATAAATGAGTAAGACTGCTCACAAGTGTTCGCATATCACCACCAACAGTCCCCATGTGTTCAACAGCAACAGTACAGTCAAATAAAATGAAGAAACCCTATTATTTATTTATTTTTTTAAATCCTGAGTACAGCTAACCGTAGGTGCGTGGGTTTGCCCATTGCTTAGCTACGGTTAAAGCAGCTAAAAAGGCTGAAGAGGATAACAAGGAATATATATGCAAATGAAGCAGCACAACAATAGTGTAGTGGTTATAGCATCCACCTAACGAACAAGCATTCCCAGTTCGAGTCCCACTGCAGCACATATCATTTTCCATGTGAAATCTGTTTATGAACATATTTTTACATCTTTTTGCCACACAACCTACATAATAACATTCAAATGTGAACTGGAGTAATGCATTAAATGCACATGTGAAGTGTCAGTGTCATAATGAATAAGGCACTAGTAAGTAGGTTTAAGCACAAATAAGCAGTAGTAAGCATCTATAAGCACTAGTAAGCATATTTAAGTGCATTTGTGCAGGGGTAAGCATTGCCTACACAGATTAAGCAAAGAAGAAGCTAACTGAGTGTAAGAAACTGTAACCGGAGGTTAGCAGTGCTTACTGTCATGCAAACCCACGCAAATCCGCTTACAACTGCTTGAAAGTGCCCTAATCACTCTGGATCCAATGGTCCATGTTCTGCCCAGCAACAAAATAAACTGCCTCTTCAAGGCTCAAACTCAGGACCCTGTACACTATAGTTAACCACTAAGCCATCATAGCAACAGATATGCATGAGATATCAGCAAACTAATCCTCACCACAGGAAAATCAAATCAAACATGTGAACTCAATCTATATACAGTGTGATGTTGGATAACCTGCCACAGAACATAAATATGTGAACTGGAGCACTGCTGCAAGCATAGATTTGAGGTGTTATTGTAATAAAGTATTGAAGTTCCCAGGACCACATACAGTGCATGTACACATAAATCACAGATACCAGACACATATATAACCTGTAATGAAGAATAAATCATTGCCAAATGGCAAATATAGTGATAATCAACTATGAAGCAATGCTAACCACAGCACAGCTCATGTTAGTAAGTGTAAGCAATGTGTAAGGAAGCCAATTCAATCTGCCTAGTGGTATACCTCTTTAAACAGTGCCAGCTTTATGTAAGCAGGTGTGCCCATAGCTTAGCCCTTTCAAAACTGGCCAGTCATGGCAAAGTGTGCAAAAATGGCTGCATTTAAACCCCACAGGTGGGAATACATCTTATAACTGGTTATAGCTTCCTACTGCAGGCAGAATGGCTGGTGTGGGTGAAGGCACTCTATTCAGAGTGCAGCACTGGGGCATCCAGTTCTTAAGCAGAACTGGTCAAAATTCATGGTATGGCTCCTGGTAAAACACCATGATCAGAGACTACTGCAGGCCCGTACCAGGGCTCACAGTACAAAACGGAGGGCTGGGACAGTCTTGCCCGTGACCTCACCAGTACCACAGGTATCCCCCAGACTGGTGAGCAGGTCAGTCACCACCATGCTGACTTGAAGCAGCGGAAGGGGGATGTCCTGGAACAAAGGATCCAGGAGTGTTGGCAGATGGCCAATATCCCAGTACTAAGTACACGTTCTACTAAGTAGTAAATAATTGCCTAGCTTGTGTATACTATGGATAGGTATGGCTAAATATCAATGCATTTCCCTGACAGCTGCAGATGAGCGGGCTGCAAACCAGCAAGCCTATGATGCTAGGCTGCAAAGGCTGCATCGCGCGGCAAGTTAGAAATCAGTCTGCATGTACTGTCATAACAAAGAATATAAGAGCCTTAGAAAGTGTTGTACCAGTAGAAATAAATGTGTTAATAGTCTATGAATAAAAGTATAACCCCTGGATTGCTTCTGTTTACTCTACTCTCATATGTTTGCAATCTGTTCCATACTATATATAGTACTGTTGTATCTTAAGCAGTGTCACCCACATCATGGTATGCAGAAAAAATGGGTATGAAGTTCTGCATAACAATGTTGGAAGTGCCAAGAGGTCACTCATATTGTACAAGTTAGGGAGATTTGGATAGAAAACAGTTGTCAGCTGTCCATCAATTCCCTGATAGCACAGTGTAGTGTGATGTTAGCAATAATCTTTTGATACACACAGCAAGGGTTTGACTCCTGGGAGTGCTACTAAGTTGTATGCATAATCATACCCCACAACTGTACAGACTGTGATACAATGTTCAGATAGAAAGCTGTATGCATAATTACACCCAACTGTACAGCATTTGCTTGAATGATCAAATTGTAAGTTGTATGCATATTTATACCCCACAACTGCTCCAATCTGTCCAGAATGTCCAGGTAAATGGCACATATCACCAGCTTGGTACCCTGTTCCCCTGAAAGTTCAGTGTGATGATCCAAGAAATGTAGGCAGCTGTCAATGACATATAACTGATAGTCAAATGTGTACATAGTCAGAGAATATATATGAAAACAAACCTGTCATTTTAGCACCTCACCCAAAGTGTATGCCAGCAATTCTCAACATATGTTGCATTAATATCTGCAGTCTGTCACGCCTGTATATAAGACACAGGTCATGTATATAATAAGCTATAAATATACCAGTGTACAATATAAGGCCATTGTGTAGTGTAATAATACATACAAGGGAAAGATCATTGCAGTGGCTAAGAATGTTGTGAAAACTACAAGGATATATTAGTGTTAATTGAATCCTCTCTCTCACCCCTACCATATGTGCATAATAACCAAATGACACTCCTCAACTGGTATGTGTACACTCCAAACATTTTGGGACATATGTCCTAATGTTTAATAAATATTCACAATTGTTTCTATGCATGTGCCATGTTAAAATACACACATATTGGTGTCCGGTTGCCATCAATGAAACCCGCATGCTCCTGTAATGGCCACTGTTGTTCCATATATACATGTGTTCTGCTTGCTCTGCAACTGTGTTAAATCTGGTGTGTCGGGTTACCAGGAATACCTATGCATGCTGTTATAACTAATCCTGAATGCTGTTGACTGTTGCTAACCCATATCTGCCATAAACCTGCGACAACACAGCTCATATGGGAAGGCCGGCCCCAGCGGACCCACCTGTCCCACCTCAGCTGGCCATGGCACCAGGCACCAGTACATCTGGGGCCCAGCCTGGGACCTCATGGGCCCTGCACCACATTCGGGAGGAACCACTGCAGGGGATGAGGCTAGCCCTGCCCCCATCGGAGCAGGTGCAGAGGGGAACCTGTCACCCGTCAACAGGTCCGGGCCACGGTGCATAGGGAGCTCGATTTGGAGTATCGACAGCAGCTATTCCAGCTTGAGGGCTGAGTGGCGCTATTAGAGGGTGAGCCTGCCCCTCCTACACAGCCCTCAGCACAGCCACCTTTGGGGCCATGAAAGGGCAGTGCTGACTGCCCATGGGTGGGGACTTCATTCCCACTGTTTCCAGCCGGAGGCTCAAGGACTTGTGACTTCCAAACACCCCTCTCTGTCCAAGGTGTTTACCCCTGACATGTGTCATATACCAGCCCTGTATGCATCTTGTGTGTCTTGTCTGTTAACCTACCCAGCCTCCCTCCACAAATATACCTACCACCCCTCCGCACCATCCCACTCTCACCTGAAAAAAAAAAGGCAATCTGTTCAAACAAAATCATCTTGTCCCATACATAGCTGTCCATTTTGCACACGTGTCCACTGGACACATGTAATCTGATCTAATTGGCATCACAATGAATATAAGTTGTCCTCACCCCTCTCCCAGGGGATTGAGGGTCCAAAAGTACCTGCAAATATAGTGTATATGCACAGCTGTTGCTGTAGCAGAAATGGGCAGCTATGGACCTTTCCCATAACCTAGCTATTTTCCCTGCTGTCTTTCCCTCTTTGTGCCTAATTTTTCACCACTTTCCTATCAACCACTTTTTCTTCTCTTTTTAAGGAATTAGTGCGAGGGTAAGCAGTAGTAAGCACTGCTAAGCAGCGGTAACTGGGTTTACATGGGTTTGTGCGAGGGTAAGCTATGCCTACACAGGTTGAGAAATCTGACGTCAACTGACTGTAAGAAAACATAAGCAGAGGTTGGCAGTGCTTACCGTCATGCAAACCCATGCAAACCTGCTTAAAACTGCTCAAAAGTGCCTTAATCACACTGTATCCAATGGCCCTTGTTCTGCCAACTGCTCAAAAGTGCCTTAATCACACTGTATCCAATGGCCCTTGTTCTGCCTAGCAAGAAAATAAGCAGCTTCTGCTAGGATCAAACGCAGGACCCTGCACACTGTAGCCAAAGAGATTTACCACTAAGCCATCACAGATATACATATCCTTGATGTATTCACAAACATATCATCCAGCCCAGTCATTCAACAGTACAGAGAATGTATTCTGACATGTAGATGTATGTGTGTGAGTAAATATATTAATGTCTAAAGGGTTACAACATATATATATATATATATATATATATATATATATATATATATATATATATACACACACACATATAAATATCATCTATAGATATATATGTCCATGTCTACATGTCTAAATATATATATATATATATATATATATATATATATATATATATATATATATATATATATATATACATACATGGTGTATACGGACATACATCTGTAGATAATGGGGAAATAACAAAACATATATGCCTTCATGTAACGTTATTGAGGTTGAGAGGCCCCACACAATATACATCTGGTACATATAGGTATACTCCCCAGCCAAGCATGACCGCCCTGTAATACAGTACCAAGTGTTGCAAATCCCATAACCAGGACCAGACATGACATGGCCATCCCTAGGATACATATACACAGACACATATATGCCGATACAGGTATATATATATATATATATATATATATATATATATATATATATATGTAACTACACATACACACATAGCGATTTGTACAATAATATACATATGTAGTAGATGCGCACAATATGGAGCAGCCATAATCCTTCAGTCACCACCTTACCAACTGGAAACTGTATGAGCCACCCATACGTATGACATTCATAGCTTGCAGCATATACCCACAGAGATATCAAAGGGTATAACACCACACACAGGTGTGCATCAATTAATGTGAAAGCTTTATGTGTGTGCTATGACAGTTGTATATGCCGTGCCATATAGCTGTTTAGACACTGACATCCATATGAACAGTGTAATGCAACTGTGAAACAGGTATACTAAGACAGTAGACTGGAAAGGTTGAAATATGTTGCTGTCCAGGCCGAGGCCTCGAAGTAGTACATTAGTAATGACAGACTGGGTCACAGCATACCAGACAATCACCAGTAGGTAATGCAGATGTATAGGTTAACAGCGTCTATCTACACTCTGTACATAATCCCTAAGGTGGACAGCCCCAGTTGACACAAAAGGATGTATCTGTTACTTAACAAGGCAAACCTGACACCATCACAATCATACTGACAAACAGAACATCCCATATGGCAGGAGGCAGTAGGCCTGCATTTAACCAAGGTGGATTGTATGGTAAAGTACATCCAGATACCTTAAGGCAGCCTATCCCAGATACCCACACATGTTGTAACAGCCTAAATTAGTCATGGTGCACCTCCCTTACACTCACTAATACTGGGCCATATACCACTGTAACATACACTGGACTCTGGAGTGCATTAGGGCACACATGTATTGTGTAGATGAAACTCCCACATATATGGCCCCAACCTCCCAGTATGTGTGGGGGACACAACAGCAGTGGAGTGATGGCAGGAATGACAGCATGACATACACATAGCCCACTACATAACAACCCCTAACAGTATGTCATATGTGCAAAGCCTGGTATGTAGGTGGAAGACAGAGGCTGGAACACAGGCACATATGTGTAAAACTGTTGTCATACAGTAAGCAAGATATGTATATGTGTACATATCTATATGGATATATGTATATTTGTTTATACATATATGTTCACCATATGTCCTGCGCATGGAGTGAAGCCCTACCTCAGCCCAAATAGTCTCAACCTCTCAGTCCAAGGGGATGTCACGTATGTAGTGCAGGTTTATTTGTAGACTATTGCTACTGTAATTGTCTTCACAGAAATGGTGTGAGTGGGAAGCCACATCTGCTGTTACCATGTGCGCCATTGGCTAGTTACAGACATCCTAAGGTCATCATAGTACAGTACCACTGCTAGCACAGTAATACCCCTTTGGACTACAGCTGCGATATGGCCAATATATGTGGACAGTCTGACACACTTGGGTCAGTCCAGCGGTCTACACTGAACCCTTTCATGCAAGACATGTGGACCAGGCCTGTCAATGTGGATGTTATCAGCCATGTAGATGGGTATAACACATACATACTGGTATACATTTGCCCCCATAGGTTATGTATTTATACACCCCTGTCTGTCATGACACATAATAACCCCCTGGTACAGAGGTGCCATGGCCACATACTATCCCCTAGTTACTGACATACATCTGAACAGCATCCCACTGCTTTGTCTGACATACATGACTGTTATGGTGGCCAGGCTGCAGTATATCTGCAAGTATCTGGACATGACATCTCACTGGCTAAGTACAGTAAGTACAGTAAGCTGCTAGGCATGTAACAAAGCACAGTGCAGGCTACAGGCAGACTAACTCAACACTGGGCTACATCTCCTATGTGGAACTACACATGTACCTGCATAGATAGCAGGCTCTACAGGCATGTTGCATCTCAGAGTAACAGACACCTGTGTGAAAGTGCATAACCACAGCCAATGTGAACACAGCCACAGCCACATATGGTAAGCTAGCATACTATTACAGTATATGGACTATCTGATGTACACCATCCTCATATGAGCCACTCATACAACAACCCTATATATACTGGGCCGCTACACAGTGTGGTCCGATAGTTGTCTGTGGTTTGGGACATGTGTGTGTTCACCCCTACAAGCATGTAAATTGATAGGGTGACATACAGTGGAGCAGCATGTAACATCAGATAGAACAGGACCAAGAACAATGACATCTACCACAGTCTCTACACAGGCCAAGGTACATATGCACTATACACACACTGTCGACAATTACTGGACTTACACATACCTCAGTACTGTACACAACCACAGAATGCCCAGGCTATGTCCTCAAATATAACCCCTAATATACATAACATTTGTGGCGTACAGAACATATGCACCCCCTACTACATGACATATGTACAAAGGTTGACAGGGCTGTGACTAGAGGCACAAGCACAGGCCCAATATTGACATGTCGCTGTGATGCCTCATACATTTCCTGTCGTAACAGGGTTTGATGCAACATATGTTCTATGAGGGATATGACGTCAGCAACTTTCCAGGCTGTCACCATCTACTGACTGCAATCCTCACACTACCTTCTGCAGTTGAGAGATAGGTGCTCTGTGGGTAACACAAGGGACACAAGGCACCACGCACTGCCTAGTCTGCAGATGACACTACAGATGGGGATTCCTCATAAACATAGCACTGACATGATAAGTATTAAAACATGTAAGACAGCCATATCCACACAAACCCTATTAAAGCAATAGTACCCCAACTGCAGTATAGCAGCACTTACAGTCTATAGTCAGGACAGGCACATCCCCCTCCTGTGATTTGGCCTGTTTACACAGTGTATGTTGTCGGAGGTAAGTCCCCAATGTTGCTGTTTGCCAAACAACAGATTTAGTTCCTGCTCACAGTGAATGAAAATGCCAAACACCAACAAGATGTTCCTAGATATTGGAGTGTGTTTCCATACAATTGGCTATGGGAATGTTACCACAGCTGTTCTAAATGCAATCAGTTAAAGGAGGCTTGTAATCTGTGCCGAGGCCATCAGCTGATCATGAGCATCACTGACAATACACATGCCGCTGCCTAAGCAAAGCAAGTGTAAGTCTCCACATCCACCAGAGAGGGAGTGAGAGAGGCAGACAGAGGCAAAGATAAGTCAGGGTGGGTTGGAAGAGTAAAAGGTGAGCATGTTTGTGTCAAACACCTACCAGTCCTGGGTTTTGAACCCGTGACAGAATATGTACTGATATCACATCTGTTATCCCTGCATGGTGGATACTGTGATTTATGCTAGGAGCACCATATAAGAAATTTTACAAACACACTCAACATTGGGTCCAGTTGTTACACACTCACAACCACCTCCACACAGGACCGTAATGACAAACATCAGCACATTAAGACACACACATGCACACACTTGTCACATCTGGGATTAGAACCCCTACCTAACTAGTTATTACACTACAGCGATATTCCATTACAGAATGTGCCATGGAGATTACTGGCATATTCTTTCCTCAAAGGTTTATTTCACAGTGAGTGACATCAGCAGGACTGCCAAAGTAGAGTGAATGAATCGTAGTAAGTGTGACTAGCCAAACATGCATTGCGCTCTACACAGGCATAGGAACAGACACAAAAGCATCCACAACTCCCATGTGTGAGACTAGAACCCCTACCAGAGTTTCATATCAAAATACAGCATTACGCTGTTATAGCACACACCACAAAGATTGCTGGACTACTCTTTCCCCAAAGGTGTACTTCACAGTGATTGACATCAGCAGGATTGCCAAAGTAGGGCATTTGAATTGTATTGAATGTGACTAACCTAAATTGCCCTAATTAGTCTGTATGCATTAACCGCTGTTCTGGCCAGAACTAATATAACCTGCCTTTGCAGGTCATGAACCCAGGAGCCTGTACATTATAGTCACAGTAATTAACCACTCAGCCATCACAAGAGTATGTGGGACTGCGGTTCCACCAAAGTAATCCCACCATAGGCTAAATAAACTGAACATGTGAAAGGAATGTATATACAGTTGTCCATAAAATGTAAAAGACCTCTCCAAGACCAACTCCATGCTACTCAAGGCAGAAGTGACAATGTTTGTGACACCCATGGAGAAAGGAGCTGACAGTTCAACTGATAAATCCTGCACTAAGGCACTGTATGATCACAGCCACTTGTGCATGATTCCTGACATCCCACATAGAACCATGATGCTCACCTCCCAAATAATCAAGCCAGTCTGGTGGTCTCCTGCTCTTAACAGAGTATACAACAGACGGTAGACACTGTTGAAGGAAAAAGGATAATCCAAGGATGCAAACACCTCCCTTACAAGCCCCAGTAAGATGTTGAGATCCCTCATGGAATCCTCCAAAGCTGATTATGTAACTAAAATCACCACAGATTCCACAGACAACCACACAGCATTCTATAGTTATGTTCAAATTCTAACTAGCAATGCTCAGAAGTAATGGCAACAGGATGACATCACATAGACTGCTCCCACGGAATGTGCCAATAATTTGGCAGATTGATTTAGTGCCACATTCACCCCTTCACACCCCCAAAAGGGCCCATGTCAGTACGTAAAGGGTTCCATTGCCCAGTAATCACAGCCACACAGGCAGAAAATGCACTACCCACAACTAAGAATACAGTATCCATGGGACCAGATGACATCCTGTGCTTTGTACTACATGAACTACAAAATGAAATGGCAACTCACCTGTCATGTCTAATCATAGCCTTGCATCAGGCCTGGTGCCCACTGAGAGGCGCACAGTTGCAGTTATCCCACTCCACAAGGGGGGATCCACCTGTGATCCCTGCAACTACTGTTACATCAGTCTGATGAGCCTGATCTGTATGGCCATGGAATGCATTATCAGGGATGTTTTGAACGCAGACATTGGCAACCCTCGAACACTGGAACCACATAGATTGTGCTCATGGAGGGCCAGTCTTGTCTCCTGAAATGACTGACTGCTTTGACTCAGTTTGCATAACTGTTGAAGAGGGTAAGGCAGACCACAATGCCTATGTGGACCTCGCCAAGCCCTTCAACACCTTCCCCCAGTCTGGAAACATAGATTAACATACTAATCCGGCCATACATCCCTATGCCACTCACTGGTTTGCCACATGGCTTACTGACAGAACCCAAACTGTAGGTGTAAATGACTCCAAATCCATCCACAGGCAAGTGACAAGTGGAGTACCTCAGGGTTCAGTCCTGGGACCACTGTTGTTTGGCATCTACATCTCTGAAGTACAGGCCAATAGTACGGGACTCTGGCGAACAAAGGTAACAGATGACTGCAAAATGGGAGTCATTATGTGCCTGTCTGTACTGCATAAAAGGTTACTGATACCAGCCTGACATTATACAGGTGGGATGGAGTACTGTTAACATCTTGTGCCTTTGCCGTGTAAGATCCTGGTTATGGGATCTGCTACGGTTGGTAGTGTATTGCAGGGTAGACATGCTTGGCTGAAGGGGGGGAATACCTATTCGTGCATGGCATATGTTGTTTGTGCCTGTTGACCCCATTAATGGAGCATGTGGACATATATGTTTCTGCTATGTTCCCACTTTATCTACAGATGTATGTCCGTATATACCTATATAGATATATACATATATATCTGCTTACATATATAAAGAAAAATAAGTGCTGCTACCGTCTAAAGGTTGTAATTCCCAATGAGAAAAGTATCAAAACCAAAACTGGACACAACCACCACGATGTTATAAAACCAGTATTTAATGTCGAAGTAAAACAAAGTGAGATAAAATAAGTGCTTTCACATGCTACACAGGCATGCTTCTTCAGATTTCACAAACACATTTTTAAACAGTTCTTAAGTACTAACTGCACAACCAAATAATTGAATAATGGATACAATAGTTGAATTCAATAATTGATTGATTGAGCAAGCAATATTTTAAGGCAACCAGCTCCTGGTTGAAAGCTAGATATAAAGTGAATCATATATAATGAAATGTGTGTATGTGTATCCTGAATACAAAATATACAATGTGATAAGTAGTATAAAGTAATAATAATTGACTAACTAAAAATTAATAATTTAAACAAAACACAATTTGCAACATCATATTACACTATCCAATGTAAAAATATATAAAATATATCAAAACATTATTTACTAAAATGCGTGTACTAATGTACATCTACACCCAGGGTATAAGTTTGGGTCGTTAAGCATGTCCAGTGCTTATAATTCATCACCTCTTAAAACATTAATGGAGGGAATATTAATAATATATATAGTATGTAGTATAAAAATACAATATAGAAATATATATGCATATATATATATATATATATATATATATATATATATATATATATATATATATACACATATATATATATATATATATACATATATATATATATATGTACATATACATATGGTTGAATCCAAAAATACATCTAAATGCGTGCATCCAGTATTGGTTTAATGCTAATAGACTGATTGAGCCCTGGTTCTACATGTGCTCTCATTCTAAAGATCCATTCAAGCTCAACTGATTCTAAGTGATTCAGGTTACTGCCCCCTCGTTTATTCTGCAATATCAGCTGTAACACCCTGAACCTAAAAGTATGACCTACATTTAAACTAACATGTCTGGCCAACGCATTCTGGTTGTTCATTTTCCTGATATCGTATATATGATTATATATTCTGTCTTTTAACCTCCTCGCTGTCATGCCCACATAAAACCCTGTACATTTTGTGCATGTAGCTAAGTAAATTAGATTCTTACTATCGCGTGTAGCATAGAACTTAGGTTTAAACTCAAACATCATGGTAGGGTGAACAAAATGTTGTTCGAATGTTATACATCTACACATGTTATATCTCATACAGAAAAAAGTACCCATTTTATTTATACTTAATCTATTGATTCTATCTTTTGTGTGTTCCTTACATAATAGCCTTTTTAAATTCTTACTATTCCTATAGTTGAATCTTGGTTTATGTCCCACTATATTCAACGTTTTAGCATCTATGGTGAGTACACTCCAATGTTTGCTTATTATGTCCACCACTTTCCTGTTGTCATTAGTGTATCTCGTAATAAACGGGGTTATATTATCATAACTCCCTCCTGATCTATTATTTGCATGATTCATGGTGATTTTAGTATTCTCATTTATATTATCCATAATGGAACATCTAACTTTATTTATCATAGAATCATTATACCCCCTGTCTAAAAACAGGGTGTGTAGATCATCAAGCTGTCTCTGTAAGTCAGAATTCTCTTTACATAACCTATATATTCTGACAAACTGTCCTTTTACCACATTAGGAAAGACATGTCTAGGGTGCATGCTACTATAACATAAAAGTGTATTCCTCCAACAAGTTTTGCTGTATAGACTTGTGGAGAGACCACCATCCATCATCCTGGTTATTTTAACATCCAAGAAACATACTTCTCTTGCAGAGATTTCTGAGGTAAATCTCAAAAAATCAGTAGTCGACTCCAAGAAACTGATAAACTCTAAGAGATCCATCTCAGTTCCTTTCCAAAATAGTAGTATGTCATCAACAAATCTTTTATATAGTAGCATTTGTTGGTAATATGTGCTATTAAGTAAAAACTCCCTCTCCCAATAATGTACCACTAGATTCGCATAAGAGTTGGCACAGGGGGTGCCTATTGCTACCCCCCACTTTTGTGCATAAAGTTTATCACGATATATAAACACATTATTGTTGAGGATGGTATCCAATAAAGTACATACCAATAACTCTTGTTCATTCGTTACCCCTTCTGTTATTGATAGCATACTCCTAACTGCTTCTATGCCGTAGTCATTGGGGATTGCTGTAAATAAATTCCTTACATCTAAAGTTACCATTAAGTAAGAAGTATCTTTAAATTTATCCTTGATGGTTGATATATCATGGATTAGCTGGTAGCTATCTTTTAAGATGCTCGGAATGTTACGAACAATAGGTCCTAGTACGCTCTCTAGATATTGTGATATCCTTTCAGTCACCCAGCCCTCACCTGCTACAATAGGTCTCATGGGGAGGGGAAAAACATCTTTATGTATTTTGGGAAGACCCTTAAAACATGGTATTGTGGGAAATTCAACCAGAAAGAAATCATATAGCTTCTTGGTGACCTGCCTGCACGTCAATAGATCATAAATATCATCATATACTTTGTTAATGATTTTCATGAGTGATCCAAAACCTATCTCTACATAAGTATTAATATCACATAGCAAAGTCAACATTGCATGGTCATAATCTACATCATCCATTACCACTATCCCTCCCCCCTTATCAGCAGGTTTTATTACTATGTCATTATTAGAAGTTAGGTTACTCAAAGATCTTCTCTCTTCTTGGCTTAAATTAAAGTACATGCATCTAGGTCCTTGTTTAGAAAAATATGCATAGAAATCATTCTGACATAGATTAATATAACATTCAACATTAGTTGGTATTTGTGGACAAAAAGAACTTTTACGTTTAAAACGATCTATCGAACAATCATTATTATTCTTATTGTTAGCGTGCATTAACTTTAATGCCACTGAGCGACCAAAAAGTCTGAGATTGACTAGAAGTTCGCTGAGTTTACTTGCCTGAGAAGGAATAAAAGACAGTCCCTTATTTAAAAGGGAATAGTCAGCAGTAGTAAGTTCAAGTCGTGAAAAATTGTAGACCAGCTGGTTCAACTTCATAACCTTCATGTCACGCCGAAGTTGTCCCCTGAAAACTTGCGTTTCTGATGACCACGACTGTATGATCTGTCCCTTTCTCTGTCGCGGAACTTCAGTGGTAATGGAAAAAAATCTTCCGGCTTCCTAGATGATACCTTCGGTCTTGCCCCTGGTCCTTCACTGTCTCTCGACTCCATTAGTGCCTCTTGGTTACAGAGAAGAGCAGAGGATGCAACATCATCACGTTGCTCATTTGATGACGTAATCACGTCAGTGCTGTGTGAGCCTTTACTTTCCTTATTGCAAACAGCAGTTGAGACTGTTTCTGTTGTTATATCAAGTTCATAGACATATGCCTTTTCTTTATCTAAAGTTTGGGGAACATCATTATTGTCCGATGTTTGCCCTGAACGTTGATTGTATTTGGGCCAAATAAACACCTGACCAAGCAGAAAATCCTTGTGATCACGTTGCAGCTTACGATATTTTACTTGCTGTAACCTGTCACTATATAATGTGACCTGAGTATAAACGATGTCAATTCTTTTCTCAAACATCGCTCCCTTGAAGCGGTGTTGTAAATCTCTATTCAGAGACTCTACTTTTTGTGTGAGTTCCACTTCAATAGGGGAGAAATATTCAATCAATAATTTTATATAATTAAAGCTTAATTCTAGATTTAATTTCTGCCATCTCTTCAACAGTTCGGGATGATTATTACCATAAGTAGGCATGCATAAAATTTGCATGCCTCTGGGTACAATACGAAAATGAAGGCATGCCTCCATATGCCTTTTCTGCCATAATAACCTTTGCAATTTGTACAAATCATTCTCCAGCTCTCTAAGCAAGTCATTAAACTCTCTCAAATTATCCACAGTACCTGCAGTAGTCGGCGTTGATAAATGATGTAGCTCTAAGCCCAGCAAGGGATTATTCTGCATTTTTACAATGTTGTTCCACCTTGAACTCCTGGAGGCATTGTCAGGATTATAGTCCAATTCTATAGCTGTGCTTTCCATCGTGTGAAAGTAGCCAGCACAGAAACAGGAACCAAGATAAAGAAAAATAAGTGCTGCTACCGTCTAAAGGTTGTAATTCCCAATGAGAAAAGTATCAAAACCAAAACTGGACACAACCACCACGATGTTATAAAACCAGTATTTAATGTCGAAGTAAAACAAAGTGAGATAAAATAAGCGCTTTTACATGCTACACAGGCATGCTTCTTCAGATTTCACAAACACATTTTTAAACAGTTCTTAAGTACTAACTGCACAACCAAATAATTGAATAATGGATACAATAGTTGAATTCAATAATTGATTGATTGAGCAAGCAATATTTTAAGGCAACCAGCTCCTGGTTGAAAGCTAGATATAAAGTGAATCATATATAATGAAATGTGTGTATGTGTATCCTGAATACAAAATATACAATGTGATAAGTAGTATAAAGTAATAATAATTGATTAACTAAAAATTAATAATTTAAACAAAACACAATTTGCAACATCATATTACACTATCCAATGTAAAAATATATAAAATATATCAAAACACTGTTTACTAAAATGCGTGTACTAACGTACATCTACACCCAGGGCATAAATTTGGGTCGTTAAGCATGTCCAGTGCTTATAATTCATCACCTCTTAAAACATTAATGGAGGGAATATTAATAATATATATAGTATGTAGTATAAAAATACAATATAGAAATATATATATATATATATATATATATATATATATATATATATATATATATATATATATATATATATATATATATATATATATACATATATATATATATATATATATACATATATATATATATATATATATATATATATATATATACATATACATATGGTTGAATCCAAAAATACATCTAAATGCGTGCATCCAGTATTGGTTTAATGCTAATAGACTGATTGAGCCCTGGTTCTACATGTGCTCTCATTCTAAAGATCCATTCAAGCTCAACTGATTCTAAGTGATTCAGGTTACTGCCCCCTCGTTTATTCTGCAATATCAGCTGTAACACCCTGAACCTAAAAGTATGACCTACATTTAAACTAACATGTCTGGCCAACGCGTTCTGGTTGTTCATTTTCCTGATATCGTATATATGATTATATATTCTGTCTTTTAACCTCCTCGCTGTCATGCCCACATAAAACCCTGTACATTTTGTGCATGTAGCTAAGTAAATTAGATTCTTACTATCGCATGTAGCATAGAACTTAGGTTTAAACTCAAACATCATGGTAGGGTGAACAAAATGTTGTTCGAATGTTATATATCTACACGTTACATCTCATACAGCAAAAAGTACCCATTTTATTTATACTTAATCTATTGATTCTATCTTTTGTGTGTTCCTTACATAATAGCCTTTTTAAATTCTTACTATTCCTATAGTTGAATCTTGGTTTATGTCCCACTATATTCAACGTTTTAGCATCTATGGTGAGTACACTCCAATGTTTGCTTATTATGTCCACCACTTTCCTGTTGTCATTAGTGTATCTCGTAATAAACGGGGTTATATTATCATAACTCCCTCCTGATCTATTATTTGCATGATTCATGGTGATTTTAGTATTCTCATTTATATTATCCATAATGGAACATCTAACTTTATTTATCATAGAATCATTATACCCCCTGTCTAAAAACATGGTGTGTAGATCATCAAGCTGTCTCTGTAAGTCAGAATTCTCTTTACATAACCTATATATTCTGACAAACTGTCCTTTTACCACATTAGGAAAGACATGTCTAGGGTGCATGCTACTATAACATAAAAGTGTATTCCTCCAACAAGGTTTTCTGTATAGACTTGTGGAGAGACCACCATCCATCATCCTGGTTATTTTAACATCCAAGAAACATACTTCTCTTGCAGAGATTTCTGAGGTAAATCTCAAAAAATCAGTAGTCGACTCCAAGAAACTGATAAACTCTAAGAGATCCATCTCAGTTCCTTTCCAAAATAGTAGTATGTCATCAACAAATCTTTTATATAGTAGCACTTGTTGGTAATATGTGCTATTAAGTAAAAACTCCCTCTCCCAATAATGTACCACTAGATTCGCGTAAGAGTTGGCACAGGGGGTGCCCATTGCTACCCCCCACTTTTGTGCATAAAGTTTATCACGATATATAAACACATTATTGTTGAGGATGGTATCCAATAAAGTACATACCAATAACTCTTGTTCATTCGTTACCCCTTCTGTTATTGATAGCATACTAATAACTGCTTCTATGCCGTAGTCATTGGGGATTGCTGTAAATAAATTCCTTACATCTAAAGTTACCATTAAGTAAGAAGTATCTTTAAATTTATCCTTGATGGTTGATATATCATGGATTAGCTGGTAGCTATCTTTTAAGATGCTCGGAATGTTACGAACAATAGGTCCTAGTACGCTCTCTAGATATTGTGATATCCTTTCAGTCACCCAGCCCTCACCTGCTACAATAGGTCTCATGGGGAGGGGAAAAACATCTTTATGTATTTTGGGAAGACCCTTAATACATGGTATTGTGGGAAATTCAACCAGAAAGAAATCATATAGCTTCTTGGTGACCTGCCTGCACATCAATAGATCATAAATGGATGATATGTTTGTGAATACAGCAGGGTTATGTATATCTGAGATGGTTTAGAGGTAAACCAATTGGGCTATGGTGTGTATGGTCCTGGTTCGAGCCTAGCAAAGTTTGTTTATTTTGTTGCTAGGCAGGACAAGGGCCAATGGATACAGAGTGATTAAGGCACTTTGAAGCAGTTGTACACCGGTTTGCGTGGAGGTAATCACTGCTAAGGTCTGGTTACAGTTTCTTATACTCAGCTGCTGAATTGCTTAACCTGTGTAGGCATTGCTTAGCTCCACGCAAACCCACGCAAACCTGCTTACAACTGTATTAAAGTGCCTTAATCACTGTGTATCCAATGGGCGATGTTCTGCCCAGCAACAAAATAAACAGCTCTTGTAAGGCTCAAGCTAAGGACCCTGCACTCCATAGAAAATGTGATTTACCACTAAGACATGACAGATACAAAGAGATTTCATGTTTGCAGAAACATATCATCCACTCCAGTCATGCAACAGTACAGAGAATGTACAGAGAATGTATACCAATGTATGTGTGTGTACCTATATTAATATCTAAACAGATACAACATATCTAGATATGTATATATATATATATATATATATATATATATATATATATATATATATCAATTTCTAAAACTATATACATATATATCAATATATATGCACATATATACATGCATATGCCTCAATCAACACATATATGTGTCTACACCTACACAGCACGTTACATATGTCTACACAGATATATATCTATGTAGGTGCATACGGACATAGTTTTATATATATATATATATATATATATATATATATATATATATATAGATATATATATATATATATATATATATATATATATTAACAGATGCATAAATCTATATAGGTATATATGGCCATACATTTGTAGATAGCAATGGCAGATTAACAAATACACATATGTCCACATGCACCATTAATGGGGTTGAGAGGCTCCACACACTATATATCTTGTATGAATAGGCATCCCCCACAGCCAAACAAGTGGTTGGCCTTGATGTCACATGTATGGGTATGGCTTTGCACCCCAGCCTCTCAGCTAATTTACATCTGTAATCCCTGACATTGTGATATATAGTAGCGCCACCTTAAAAGAAATATGCAAAACCCCCTCCACATTGCCCACAGGTGTCACACACTGACATCCACCTCTACACAGGATACAAGTTACAAACACACACACACACACACACACACACACACACACACACACACACACACACACACACACACACGCACACACGCACACACGCACACACGCACACACACACATGCACACCTGTTATGTCTGGGAGTTGAACCCCTACCTAATTAGTTTATTACACAACAGCACTACACAGTTACAGTACGCACCCCGGACATTACTGAAGTACTTCTTCTCCAAAGGTGTATTTCACATTGAATGACATCAGCATGATTACCAAAGAAAGCCATTTCAACTGTACTGTGAGGGACTAGCCTAAAATGCATTGCTCCATACACAGACAGTGAGACACACACAAAACATCCACAACTGACATGTGGGTATAGAACCCCTGACCAAGGTCTTTATCACACTACAGCATGGATCTTTTATAGGACACACCACAGAGATTACTAGAGAACTCCTTCCCCAAAGGTGTATTTCACAATGAATGATATCAGCAGGATTGCCAAAGTAGGGCATTCGAAATGTACTGTGAATGTGTAGCCTATAATGCATTCCTCCATACATAGACATTAGAACACACACAAAACATCCAGAACTGCCATGGGTGGAGAAGGAACTCTACCACAGTTCTAGATCACACTACAGCTTTACGCAGTTACAGGACGAGCTACAGAGATTACTGAGCTACAACCTTCACAAAGGTATATTTCTAGGTGGGTGACAACAGCCTTGCCAAAGTTGATTCTAAGGAGTGTGAGTACCCTAAAAAGCATTGTTCTCTACTCAGACAGACACACACACACACACACACACACAGATGCCAAGTCTGGGGTTAGAACATCGACCTATTATCACACTACAGCAGTATGCAGTTACAGGACGTGCTATGGAGATTACTGGGTTATGACTTTCCCAGAGGTGTATTTCTAGCTGAGTGACATCAGCAGCCTTGCCAAAGTTGAGTATATGAGTTGTATGGAGTGTGAGTAGCCTAAAAAGCATTGCTCTCTACTCAGTAAGACTCACACATTCACACACATACACAGTTGCCAAGTCTGGGGTTAGAACACCTACCTAACTATTTTATCACACAACAGGGATACACAGTTTTAGGGATTCCTAGGTTATTACTTTCCCAGAGTTGTATTTTCAGGTGAGTGACATCAGCAGCCTTGCCATAGTTGAGTATATGACTTGTATGGAGTGTGAGTGGCCTAAAAAGCAATCCTCTCTACTCAGTCACACATACACACACACACACACACACACACACACACACACACACACACACACACACACACACACACACACACACACACACACACACACTTGCCAGGTCTGGGGTTAGAACACCTACCCAACTACTTTAATCACACTACAGCAGTACGCAGTTACAGGACATGCTACAGAGATTACTGGACTATGATATTCCCAGAGGTGTATTGCTAGGTGAGTGAAATCAGCAGCCTTGGTAAAGGTGATTATATGAATTGTACAGAGTGTGAGTAGCCTAAAAAGCATTTCACTCTACACAGTCAGAGACAGAGAGACACGCACACAAACACACACTCACACAGTTGCCAAGTCTGGGTTAGAACTACTGCCTAACTAGTTTATCAATACAGCAGTACAAAGTTATGGGACACACCATGGACATTACTGAGCTACAGCTCTCCCAGAGGTGTATTTCACATTGGATGACCTCAGCAGGCTTGTCATGATACTGCAATGTGGAGGGCTGTGTGTGCATGGGCCATAACCCATTCATGTAGGGGTTGTCATGCCACATGCAGGCACACATGGGGTCATATGCCACAGGTATGTGTATACAGCTATTAGGTGACTACTTCATTGTACAGTCATGTTGCACAGCTGGCACATGCACCATATAGTCTGTCATGCTGACAGATACTGGTGGCTAGTATCTGCAGTTAGTTACACCTGCACCTCATGTGTTTGGGGCCCTTTGACTGTGTTCTGGGTGGGACAGGCCCAGATGGCTCCTTGTCATGGTCACCCTCTTCCACACATCTATGTCCATCTAACTTTGGCTTATTATAGTGTGTTGTCATAGGTTCATAGGTTCATACTAGGCTATCTGCCCTAGGGCATTTATAAGCCTAGCCAGAGTGTGTTTGGCTTTTGCCACCCACTTTAAATTAATTTTGCTGTGCCCTTTTTCAAGGTTAGTATACTGTGCCTCTGTCTAACAGTGACACAGAAGTGATGCCCAGGGTAAACCTACGATCTCCCATCCACTCATCAAGATTCCTCTTGAAGAGAGTCAATGAGGGACTCTGCCTAACCTGGACTGGGATTTTATTCCAGAGTGAAGGGAGCCTCTGGGTTATGAATCTGTCCCTCCAGCATGTCCTATTTATTTCAGTGCTGAGGTTCAAGTTTCTCAAGCACGTAGCTCAATGGGATTTGTATTTTCTGAGGTGCAGCATGTCCATTAATTCTGGGTTGGACATGGCTTTATATGTCAGGCACAGATCGCCTCTGAGCAGGCAGTATGCCACTGAGTAGAGCTGGAGTTTCTTTAACCGGGCAGCATATGGCATCTGTTTGAGCCCTTTGATCCTCTTGGTGAGGTACTTCTGGGGTCTTTCCAGTTGCTGCAGGTGTCTGGTAAGACACATCCTAAAAGGGGCATTGTACTCAATTATGGGCCTGATGAGGGATGAGTAAAGAAGCATGATGACCTCCCCTGATCTAGATGTGAATCCCTTCATGATTAGGTGGGCTATATAAAATGTTTTTCTAACCACTTTGGCCACGTGGTTGTCAAATGAGAGATTGCTATCAACTTGGGTCCCCAGGTCCCTAATTACTTCTTCTGTACTTAATGGATTACCACCTATGTGGTAATTTGTGGGCACTTTGTTTTTGCCAAAGGGGATGACTATACACTTTTTGGCATTTAGCTTGAGGCCATGGCTCTGGCACAAGTTGTCTGTTTCTATGAGGCCCTTTTGGAGGATGCTTGTGTCGGCTGGAGAGTCGATTATGGCGCCCAGTTTTCAGTCATCTGCGAACTTGGTCAGCCACAGTCCTTCTGTGTTGGCCTGTACCTCCGAGAAATATATACCGGACAAGAGAGGTCCCAGGACTGAGCCTTGTGGGATGCCACTTGTAACTGGTTTGGAGTATGACATGGCTCCAGCAATTCTAACCATGTGGGTTCTGTCCTTGAGCCAGTTTGCAACCCATCTAGTGACATAGGGGTTTATATTTAAGCTGGTGAGCTTATCTATAATGCCCGAGTGGGTATTGTATCGAAGGCTTTGCGAGGTCCAGGTAGGCTGTGTGAACCACCTTCCCCTCGTCAATGGCCTTGGTGACTGTTTCAAAGAAATCGACCAGGTTTAAGAGGCAGGATCTGCCCTTAACAAAGCCGAACTGGGTAGGATCCAGTGTCTGTAGGTCCCCAATATCTTTATTTATGAGGTCCATGATGATCCTTTCCATAGCTTTGCAGACCAAGCTAGTCAGGCTTATGGGGCAATAGTTTCCAGGATCCGTTGAGGCACCACCTTTGTGGAGAGGGACCACTGTTGCTGTACACCACTCTTTGGGTACATATCCTGTAGTAAGGCTGAGATTGAACAGTAGTTTTATGTTTGGGTTTACATATATGTCTGTATTTCCATCCACTGTGTGTGCAAGGCAGGAGTGGTGCATACTGATATGTGTCTGCAATAAGAACTGCAACTGCCAGAAATGTCTGGTCTACTAGTGTTTGCAGACATGGCCTTCATGTGTTTAAGTGTGTGAGCATGCCAAGTATAGCCATCTATATAGCATGTGTGGATCAAGTCCACGTAGTTTGTACTGCGGTGCTGACCTGTGTGTTGTACACCAACAGGTAGAATGCTGTGTCTGCAGGGTATACATCAGTCATTTGGCGTTAACTGTTGCTAAATTTCTGCATAGCGGGGGGGACACCTGACTGTTTTGACATTTCTACACAGGGGTAGGGGGCACACCTGACTGTTACTATAAGTATAAGTAGGATGGTGGTGCACACCTGATATGTTTATTCATTTGCTAGGACTGTACTGGTATGTCGGGTACACCATTTCAGGCTGTGGACTTACCTATCATGCTGGCTAGAGGCATACCAGTGTACTACAGATCTTAGCTTTCACTACCTGCATATTAGTTTCTGATTTCCTAGACTTCACAACTTACATCCAACTGCCTGGCCTGCTGTAGTCTGTCTGTGTAGGCCTGGGGTAGGAGTTACTCATAGGACTCATTCAGAGGCCATAGTACAGCATTTGTTTGTGTTTGTGTTTGTCTACACCTATCCTGTTGGCTGTGACTGTTGGGTATGTGCCCCCTCCCCCGACTGGCATGTGTGAGTCACTTACTTTGTGGGTGTCCCATTATTGAGGGTGGTGCTGCAGGGCTGCCTATGTTGGATGCACATAATACACTCCCTATACATGGTTGAGCACAGGTAGTGTCATGTTTGACATCCCTTTTACTGTATGTGCAAGTCAGAGAGAGCTATCATTCACTGGGTCCCTACTATGTCAGTGCATGTGCTATGCATTGCCTCTTTGCCAAGGCTAGGGCATACTGGGCATGCCTCCTTCTGCCTACAGGGGCAGGCTCAGGTTGTTCCTCCTCTGAGTCACTCTGTGCCTGTGCAGACCTTGGCACTAGTGGGGGGGGGCTGTGTGGCCCTGCCCCATGCTGTTCCTGCTGCAGCTGTTTCCGCAGGATCATATTGTGTAGCATGGCACATACAAGGACAATTTGGGTACATGTAGTTGGTGATTACTGCAAGACTCCACCGGATGTGTCCAGGCACCGGAACCGTGACTTGGGCATCCTAAACACATGCTCTATTATGATTCGTGTTTGTCCGTGTGCCTCATTATGGAGTTCTTGTTTGGGTGTGTGTGTATTTCTGATGGGTGTCATCAGCCATGGCTCCAGTGCGTATCCAGCATCCCCCACTAGGTGACCATGTGGGATGTCCCCACTGGCAAATGTCTGGTACAGTTGCTTCAGATGCCAGATGTGGGAATTGTGGTAGCTTCTAGGGCAGCCAGCACACACTTTCATTATTATGACCTGGGCATCACACACAACCTGGCAGTTGATGGAGGGGGAAGCCCTTGCAGTTGATATAGACCCCTACCCTGCTCACCTGGTGGTGCTTTAATGCATATGTTCGTGCAGTCTATTGCACCCACTACCTTAGGGTATTCTGCTATTTGGTGGAAGAGACGCATATTGTTGGCCAACGCCTCACGGGTGATGGGGAAATATATGTGCTCACTGATGTGCTGACATGGCATCCAGGAACTGGTGGAGTACCCTGGATGCTGATGCCTGTTAAATCCCCATCATATCCCCAGTTAGCCTTTGGACGGTACCTGTGGTTAGTATTCTTAGGCCTACACATACCTTGATATCCACTGGAATGGGTTCCCCTCTGTTAGTTCTGTGTGTGAGGCGTGGCCAGCACAGCTCAATAATTTGCTGTAGGAGGTCCCTGTCCACCCTATAGTGCTCCACTATCTCTAGCTTATGTAGTCCTTGGTAGGTTACCCGGGGTCTGTACACTCTTCTTCTTCTCCGCACTGTGGGTTGCTCAGCAGCATTCACATCCTCACCACCCTCAGCCTCTTGCAGATGCTGGTTTATGACAGCAAAAGCAGCCCCTGACATTTTTTCTCTTGCTTTCAATTTGTCAAATTTCCCCGTCGGTATACACCGGTGGTGCAGAGGTTTTGGGAAAAACAAGGGGGACAGGTGTTTGCATAGTTTATAGTGGTGTGCTGGGCTGGGCTGCTGCCTGTGTAATTGGCTGTTTCTGATACATTTCACATGTCAGCTAAACTAGTTCTTCCTGATTACCTTCCTACTGCATTTTTCCCTTCCCATTGCCTCCCAGTTTAAGCCTGTGTGCGCTCTGCGCAAACGGAGTGCTCAAATGTGCACAGAGCTGCTATTTCCTGGTTTAACTTCCTTTTTCTTCCTGTAAGGCCCTATGAGTGGTGCGCACACCCGCTTATACTTTGTAAAGAGTGCTATGCAGTTTGGGAGAAACCTCTAGCTTAGCTGTGCTAAGCTAGGAGCAGTCCCGAACCACAGGGATCCAAGTCACTTACAGTATGTCTGACATACCCCCCCATGATGTCACCTATATCCCCATCTTGCACCCAGCTATTTATACTCTTACACTCTTGGGACCTGCGTCACACCCTGGGAAAATCTGGGATTCACTAACCTTTCCCTCATTTGCATAGGATTGCCTACTAATGCATAGTTACATGTCCTGCACTGAGCCTCCCCCTTAGCAACCACTACTCTCTAGCCAAGTTGTATATTGCCTGCCACTGACTTGTATGGCAGACTACTGATTTTTGTTAGAATGCTCATTTTCAGTTTATTTTCTTATTTTTCGCCCGATCCCGTTTGCGCGCCACTGCCCTATGCTTAAACAGCCGAGATCGGTGAAAAAAAAATGTTTTATTTCTTTTTTAAAAGGTTTGCAATGCCAATGGCCTTCTACTTAGCTATTGGCATGCTTCCTCAATAATATGCAGCCTTTATTTGGAGCTGTCATAGCTCCGTTTTGGAATTTGCAGAAATGTACTCAGTTACTAACCAAGTACATTTCTGCAGATTGCACTTGTATTGCATGGACTATTGCAAGCTTCCTGGATTGCAATATCACCTCATTTGAATGGATTTCTCCAGCAAATAAGGTGATTTGCATACCAGGGCTTAGTCCGTGCAAGATTAGTGCTGGAGCTTTCGTGCACGCCCCTGTCGGCTGTTCCTGGATCCCACAGCAGACATATTGCCTGCGTGAGCTACTACACTTATCTTGCACTCCGATCAGGCTTTTGAGAATCCGGGGGTATGTTTAAGTACTAGCCTAGCTGCCATTTTGGGCTATTTTAAGCCTAGCAAATTTCCCGAAAAGGTAAGACTCAAACCACATACATTGTGTGTGAGGTAAATACCTTAACATTCACACCAACCCCCAATCTTAAAGTTTGTTTTATTTATTTATTTATTTATTTATTTATTTTTACCAGTGTAGGCCACTGACCTCCATGAACATTTATCAGTCTGAGCCTGGGAGCACTAGTCTAGTTAAGTTACTTGCTCAGAATCACACAGTTAGACAATGGAGGCTGAGGGATTCAAATCCTCTACCACCAGACCACAGAAAATAGCACATTAACAGCTCTTTAATCCTTTTGCACTAAATGTCAGACAAGCTCTAAAACAAACCATACTCTTCTTTTAGCAAGTGCCATGGGATCTCTTACATCCACCTGAGCTACCACCAGCCCAAGCAAATCAGAGGTTGGTTTACTATCTCAACTGAAGCACTGCATACTCGGAGGGTAGCACACCAGTTATGATGCACTGCAATGTCAGTTTAGGGAAATTAATCTCCAAGTTCCTGGTATTGATTATCTTCCTTTTTCATTAATCTTGCCATTTTTTTTCTTCTGTATGCTTTAAATATCTTTTTGCTATTCTTATATGGCTTAATATTTACTACTATATGACTTCCTGTTAAAACGTCTTTCTTTCCATTTACTGCTGTCTTATCATATTGTTCTTCCTACATCCAAGTCACAAATGGCATTTACAATCTGATATGAGAGGTAAAGATTTCTACTGCTGCTTTTCATTGACCACTCACCTGCTTAGTTTAAGAATTTGGTGATGAAGTACTTAAAGCCATCATTTGGGATCCCATTCCCCCTTACAGACAAAAACAGATCATCACAGCAGTATGCAATTGTAATTCATATAAGTTAGTCCTCATTTCTCAGAGATGACATTCTTATACTCTGTAGTAGATGATCAATCAAACGTTAAAAATTATAGTGTTATGTACCCTAGTATCAACCATAAGATAATAATATACATAGGTTCATACTAAGCTAACTGCCCTTGCAAGCCATTTTAAGCCTAGCCAATTATCCCTTGTGAGTCTCAAACCCTGCACCGTGTGTTTGTAAGGCAAACACCTTAACCATTAGGCCACCCTCAGGTAGAGTTTTCTTTTGTATGCTACACAAATTCCTCCACCAAAACTCATCTTTCATCCCATGCCAAGTAATTTGTTCTTAGAAGCAATGATCAACTCCTTTACATTTAGGTTCATAGGTTCATTTGAAGTTGTTCTTAAGTTTTACAGCATGCCTCTTGTCCATCCCAACATCAGTATCTTATCATCTGATCAGCTGATTGCCTTAGTTCTACTTCTCTGCAAATGCAATGGACATTTTGACTCTCATTGTCTGTATTACTGATTTACTTGCTCTGAATTCATAACCTAGATAGATGTTGGATAAAGTAGTGTATTTTTACACTCTAGTAAGCACTTGTTTTTACATCAAGAGGTCAGTGGATTTTCTACCTAGTGCAATGGGAAGTAGCCTGGTCTGTTTAGGTTGAGGAACACTTGAGATTTCTGCATGTAGTTTTATCAGCTGGAGGGCTTATTAATCAGCATCTTGTTTTTACTGCCTTTATAAATTCTGTTACAAATGAGTGACTCTTGGCTCATTTATACAAAGCAAAGTACTTTTTATTGAATAATAACACTTTTATAACCTGTATAAAGTACACACTGCTGTATTGGTATCCTTAAGTTTGTTTGTGGTAGCATTTCATATCTGTTAAGCTTATTTGTAATAGGATTTCACTCCAACCACTCCTTTACTGTGCTTTTACATTAGGAAGACTGGGATAATTCAACTAGTGGCAGTAGGTGTTTACCTCATCTGTCTGAGTTGGGAAGTATACAAAAGGGCTCTAAGTATTTTTTTTTTTTTGCATTGCTCATATATTGTGACTGAACTTTAGCATTTCCAAAATTAACTGTACTGTCTTTAGCTGCATTAAGTAGTTAATTACATTGTATCCATTAGTTGTAGGGCTGTTGTAGGTAGTTTGTTTGGTCTTATTACACTTGGGCTCCAAACCAGCTATTCTATATTAAGAACATAGTTTTCAGCACCCTTGTGACAGAAGTGTGCTGATTTAAACTAAGTCGGGGATTGATAGTGGAAGCTTATTGTGTGTTTTCCTGACTGGTAGTTAGCTTAAAACATGCTTCCCTTTGCTCCTATTTAAGACTTGCATTTGTGTGGTGTTGCACTTCTTGCAGTGGCAGTTAGCAGTGCCATGTATAGACGCGAAAGCTTAGAAGCTCAGTTTATATCTAAATAGCTGTCAACAAAACCCTTCCAAGCTTTTCTGCTGCTCTAGGAGCAACTTATTTGCACAGTGAGTAGTGTTGCTCTATTGATCAATCTTGGCTTACACAAAGTATAGGTCCCTCTTGCAGTCTTGGCACTACCAAAGCAGTCCTGTCAAATTAACCCATTCCATTCCCTAATAAGACATACAGTAAGAGCCTGATATCATGGTTGGGCAGTTTCATGGACTATGGCGGAGTCATACCAGTACTTGTGGTTGAATAACTTGAGTGCTTGAGTGACTTGATGGATCCTATGACATTACAGGCAGCTAACAGTAACCTGGTCCTTATCCAGCCTGGTGAGGGGAACATGCATGTCTCCCACAATGGAGTCATGTATGAACGCTACATTAGGTTTTGTGGTGTTATATCTTATGGGCTTATTTGCTGAGACACTGGTGCGTGTTATTACTTGTTGCAGTTGTTTTTTCATTGTTATGTGTGTAAGTGGTTTCTGTTTGGTAGGCCTCTGATCCTTTAGTAAATTACTAGTGAGTACCTGTACATATATGGGATTATGTGTTGTGTCTTTATTTACTATGGGAAGTGTGTGTGTGCTGACAGCCTGTTTGGCATGCGGTTTGTCCTTATGTGAGAGTCTTGCCTCCAATGTCATTGTGTAACTACATCTCTCAATAAAGTATTTGTTTATTTCAGGAGTAAGTGGTTGTCCATATACATGTGACAGTTGCTCCATTGACTCAGGATACCCATGTCTATCAGGCTGGTCAGAGAAATGATGAGAAACTGCCCAACCATGATAACAGGCTCTTACTATATGTTTTACCAGGCTATACAACAAGAGAAATAAACTAATATTCAAGAACAAGAGGGAACTGGCTCAGCAGAGGAAGAAATCCCTTAAAGAAGCAAATTAAAGATCTTGTCAAGTCCGCCAAAGCTAATTACAAAGTGAAAATAGACTCTATAAAAAGATAATCAGATCAAAAAGAATTCTTTAACTATGTCTGAAATCTAAAAATGAATACCCAGCTATGTGCTGAACTGGTTGCCAATGGCACCACCCATACTCAACAAGAGGAAGTAGCCAACCTGCTAGTTGACAGATTTGGAGGAAACATCACCTCCTGGACACTGCAATCATCCCCCCAAAGTACACCTGCCACCATTCTTCAGCCTAGTATCTCAAGAAAGCAGGTCATATGTGTGCTATCTAAGGTAAAAAAAGACATCGGTGACAGCAGACAATATCCCAGGTTGCATTTTAAACAACTCAAAACATGGCTTAGGAGATGCACTTGCATCCCTGTTTAACCACAGCCTGCAAACTGACTATGCTCAGGCAGAATGGAGAAGAGCAACACACTCTAGCTAGGCTTATAAATGCCCTAGGGCAGATAGCCTAGTATGAACCTATGAACCTATACACTAACCTCGAAAAAGGGCATAGCAAAATTAATTTAGAATGGGTGGCGAAAGCCAAACACACTCTGGCTAGGCTTATAAATGCCCTAGGACAGATAGCCTAGTATGAACCTATGAACCTATAATGCCTCTGCACAAAGGGTGAGTAACAACTGACCCTGGGAATTACAGGTCCATAAGCTTGACTAGCCTCATCTGTAAGGCTATGGACATAATCATTATAGACCTTACTAACAAGGACGTAGGTAATCTCCAAACTCTGGACCCAAACCAGTTCGCAATTACTAAAGGTAGATCATGCCTATTAAACATGGTTGACTTCTTCAAGAAAGTCACCAAGGCCCTGGATGAGGAAAAAAAACAGTGCATACCACCTATCTTGACCTAGCCAAGGCATTTGACATAATCTCCCACTCAGGTTTTATAGAAAAAAACTCTCCCTGTTGGGAATTAACCCCTACATTACCAGATGGGCATCCAACTGGCTCACTGACAGGACACATACTGTCAAAGTGGGTGACTTCACCTCTAGCAAAAGACCAACCACCAGTGGTCTACTACAGGGTAATGTGCTGGGCCTATACTGCTTGAAATTTATTTCTCAAAAGTCCAGGCAAACTTGATGGGCTGTGGCTGACAAAGTTCACTGACAATTGCAAATTGGGAGCAATCACCGAGCCTCCCAGTGATATTAACATACTGCAGAAAGGGTCAATACAAACAAATAATTGGTTTCAAAATCATGGATTAAAGCTAAATGCAAAAATGCATTATTATTCACTTTAGGAAAGCTGACATCCCTGCTAATTACATTATAGACAGCAACCCACCTCCCAATGTAGACCCAGTGGTACTTGATCTGGGTACTCAGGTTGATAGCAATCTGAATATTACCACCACATATCCACAGTAGTAAGGAAATCCTTCTATGTTGCATTTTTATAAGTAGAGGCATCACATCTAGATCTAAGGATGTTATAATTGTCTTAATATGTGGCTCTCATCAGACCAATACTTGAGTACAATGTTCACTTTTGCATGTATCTCACCAGACACCTGCCACAATTGAAGAGATGACAGAAATTACAGGGTACAAAAATGTCTTATGTGGAAAGACTGAAAGCTCTGTCACTGTATACTGTCTGCTACAGGTTTGTACAGGGTGGCCTGTGCCTGGCTTACAGGGCAGTCTCTGACCCAGCCATGATGGAAAAGTTACACAATCAAAATCAAACTGCAGGAGGGTCACTCGCTTCAGGGATCTTAACCTAGACTCTGACATGAACAGGCCATGCTGGAGATATAGATACATATCCCAGAGACAGCCATTTCTCTGGAGCAGGCTTCCAATTCACGTGAAACAGAGCACTTCCCTGACCATCTTCAAATGCAACCTAGATCAATGGATGGTTGACTGCAAATTCACTCAAGAGGTGGTACCCATGTCCCTTTTGGACCGAGGAGTTCGGTATTTACTACTATAGACCCTTACCTCTGTGAACTCACCTAACACCAACAGTTGGGACAACTCAGGATAAATATGGCTAGGCTTGTAAGGGCTCTAGGGCCATTAGTCTAGTAACCTTCTATGAACCTATGAACCTTTAATTATTAGGGTCTATATTATATCCTCGAATGCTTAAAAAAGCGAACGCTGATTGATCGAACTTATTTTCGTGAAACTGCAAAATATCGAAGCAGCAGAAACTCAAATTTTTTCATAGGGAAAGAATTTGGTTGTCCGTTTCTGTTGCTTCGGTATTTTCAGTGTTATGGTAGAAAGTTACCGGTCAGATTCAGGTAAGTGTGTGATTGTGTGGATGTGAGTGTTAGGGTGATTTAGGTGAGTTAGGGTTAGGGCTCGGGTTAGGTGTGTGTGCGATTGAGTGGACATGAGGGTTAGGGCGGATTTAAGTGAGTTAGGGTTAGGGAGCGGGTGAGGTGAGTGTGCGATAGTGATGGACCTTAGGGTTAGGGTTTGGGTTAAGGTAAGTGGGTAGTTAGTGGTGCGTGCATAGCTTAGTGTAGGGTTAGGTATCAGATTTTAGGTGTATGTGTGTGGATTTCTGTTTGTTTGGTGTGCTTGTGTTGTGTGTATGTGTTTTGGATCAGCGATTTTTTCCATGGGAAAAAAATCACTGATCTGTCAGTTCGAGATTGTAAGCTTTCACTTAAATTAGGTCGATCAAACAGCGTTCGCTTTTTTAAGCGTTCAATGATATAATATAGACCCAATTATTAGATGCCTAATGGGTTATATCAATTATATTTTGCAAACTGTAGCAGCAAAGAAAAAGATGCACAGTTATGTAGATAAAATCCTATGTGAACAGTTCAAACCTACAGATAGAATAACCTCTGTTAATCCTTTCTAGAATATTCACTTTGCCTGATCAAAGGTCTGCAGCTCAATAGGAATTGTGGCTACTAATGAAAACTGCAGGTTCTGCATTAATAAAGACTTTGCTCTGCAGTTTTATCAGCTCACATAGATTGCTTACATACACATGTAAAGCAGTGACAAATTAGAAGAGAATATATATTTCACGGGCACTGAAATAATGCATTGTGTAAACAGATGCATTTGTTTCCATTTTGTGATAGGAATTAATCAGAATTTGTGTCATTTTTACTATTAATGCATAAACATGTATAAACACAAACACAAAAATAATTCATATGTTATAGGACAAGCTAATTTGGTAATTTATGATAAATCAGTTACTGCTCAGTTACCCATAATTTGAAAGCTGTATTTCAATATGCTTGGTGTATTAAACTATATCATGGATAATGTAATAGAAATACATCTGAGATATAAGGTATTACATACTCTGCAAAACAAATGCAAAACTGCTGAGTCTAGGTGCAAACAAAATATTTAGAAGTGTTAGCTCCTGAAAGAATATCGGACAAACAGGCACACCCAAAGAAAGCCACCTGCATTAGCATTTATGTTGTACTGAACTAGAATATTTCTAGAGTTCTTACCTGGTAGCATAATGTTCATCCCTTTGATCTCTAGGGAAAAGGTTGATTAACTATGATATTCTTGAGCAATAGAATAAAGAACTTGTTATGTAATCTGAATAGCAGACAAATTGCTGCAATTCAGTACAAAAGTGTGCATACAGGCTGCTAAAAATGGAACCTAATTTTTCCTGTGAAGCTAGATAAACAGATGGAATACAGTTATGTTATATAGCACATTGTCAAGAATTTTTTAGCACTGAGACAATTTCTCTAACCTTTCAGAGATGAAATGCGTAAGCACTGTAATAACTGCTATGAGAATAAAACATATCTTCCCCACAAATAATAATTCCTCATGTTGTAAACCTCATTCCTTAATTATGAAGAGTACAGACAAATGCCTGCACAAAATGTAAATTAAGTACACTTCTTTTTCTGTTTTTAGGCACAAAACATGGATCGCTGCCACAAAGTTCTTAATGGTTGACAGAATGGGATTTCATAAAGCTTGACATCACACGTTATTTATTACTAAATTCTGAATATCGTGTTTAGACATACTTGTTTACAGAATAGCTTAAGGCAAAATGTTCAGCAATGCCTACTGGCAGCTAACATTTTCTCAAAATGTGATTTATTTATTACAGAAAAGTTACAATGACAATATTGTGCATATTTCACTTGAATGGTCTCTGTCTCTATGTCTGTCTCTCTCTCTATCGTAAAAAATGTTCTCTTTCTGTCTAGATTAAGGCAATCTTAACAGTTGTGTCATACTCTGCAAGTGTTTTAGGTCAATGTTACTTTTGTACTTCAGACTTGGGTTGAATTTAAACCTCAGGTGAAACTTTGGCTTTCTTGTGGTTATATTACTTTTCTCTAACCCAAGCTGCTGTTATAAATGTGTAGCATTTTCTACAATCATTATTGTAACTACTTCCAAAGAAAGGGTGTGCTCATGTTTGTTTTTTTTAAGTTACAGGAAAAACTAGCGAAGAAAACAGAACAAGTATTTAATAAAATGTTTGCATAGTTATGATGTACAAAACATCTCCAGATATAAAATACATAACAGCTGCAAAGTTATTCTGGCAAGAAATATAAATGTGACTGCCTTATGAATGCAGCCAGTATCAAGATACTACAATAACCTCTCAGTTAACGAGCACCCATGGCGATTGGCAAATGCTGGATAACTGTAGTTTCTGGTTGCTTGAGGGTTACTATTAAAAAAGCCTGACTTATGCAGTACCCTATACTATTTGTTTGGTTTGACTTGTTCTGAGGTTGGGGAGAGAGGGAATTTATTCATATCTTCCCTTTTAAAACTCTAAAACTCTAAAAACATAAGGTATGTTTCTGTGTAGAGAAAACAGAAAGTGCAAAACATGAAAATTTAACTGTATTTCTTCGATTTTTTTTTTTTACCAATTGCTTGAGAGTGCTGGTTGCCTGAGTTCCGGTTAACTAAGAGTTTACTGTATTGTTATAGATGCATTATTAAACAACTATACACTGAGGGAAAGGGTGATGTCTATTCAGGACATGAACTTGGAGCCCAATAGAACACCTAATCTATTATATCCTGAGGTTCTGAAGATTAACTTGTCTAAACCTCAAAGACCTCTAAAACACAACACAGATACATAGCACACACAAAAAGTTAGGTCTACATCCTCACACAGCAGCAGGGCCCCAAAGTCATGGATGCTGAGTTCATAAGGCAGATATCTACCAAACCAAACATTCTAGTTATAGGTGACTCCTTGAAAAGGCATATAGATGTACCTCTTACCTGGCTGAGTAGGGAAAGGCTGATGAATAGTAGCGGGTCTGGTGCCATGATCATTCAGATCTCATATGCACTCAAGCCCTTGAACATCAATACTGGTTTGACTTTTCCATAGCACAGGTGGGTGTCACTAACTTGAGATGTACCTCCCTAGACTGTATGTAGAGAGACACAATGAAGCACTAGAACTGTGTGTGCCAGGCAGGTACTAGCCTAGCATTGAGCAGCATTTGCTATCTCCGTGGATGATGCCACAATATGAGCAAAAATAAATAAATAAACTACTTTAATAACTGGATAGGTTTTTGGTGTTATTTGCAGGGAGTCCAATATTTGTCAGCCTGGGAGGATATAATCGCTAGACCATGCTGCTTAGCCAGTGATGCCCTACATCTGTCCTCTCTAGGGGTTTTGATTATTGGCAAACACGTTGTCTAACCCCATGGTGCCATTTTTAGGAAATGATAACCAGATAAATCTACCAATATAATGAAGCAAGTAAAGGAAAATATGAAGGTCTCCCTCATCAATGGTAGGAGCCTAAATAAGAAACTCCACTCCCTTCAAGCCCTCCTCACCCTGCATGACAGGATGTTTATTGATAGAGGCATGGCTTAAATGATTGAAGAGCTCTAGCTATGGAAGGCTTTAATAGCTTTCACCCATTTAAAGATAGGCTACTATGCAGGAATAAAAAAAAACTCCATCTAGAAGAGACTCACATCAAGGCTGGTAAAGCAGCATGATGCACGAGAGCATTTTCATGTCAAAAGAACAGTCAGAAATGTCCCATACCATAGATTAGTTAGCTAAAGAACTCCATCTACGACCACAGAAAACACCACCACCACCAATCTAGAGAAACTGGAATCATTCAGCGTTAAACCCATTATTTTCCTAGGTGATCTAAACTATCCGGCTATAGACTGAGAAATATGCATCATCATTAGTTCAGAAGTACAGATATTCCTGCACTTCATCAATACAAATGCCCTGGAATCCTTACCCACTAGGGGAAACAATATCTTGGGTTTTATCTTTATTCTTACGGAGACATCATGCACCACCACTTGCATATCTTTGTCACTTGTTAGGTCTGACCATAAACCTGATTCCTTCAAAATATATTGAAACTAGAGTCCCTTACACCCAAGGTACCTTTAGAAATTCCTCTAAGACAAACTATCTACTCCTAAGTGATGCATTGGCACCAAACCTACTTAATTCTGAATATACAGAAATGTACATCAACACACCATGCCAACATGTACACAGCTGCATAGATGCAGTTGTACCCTATTGGAACAAGCACATATCAAAGCTGAGAAACAACCCCCTTGGTGGAATCATAATATCAACAAGCTCTACAACAAAGGGAAGAGAATTTTGACCTAAATAAAGAAGACAAATTCCAGGAATAATAAAGCCCTCATCACTGAAATAATCAAACAATTCAAGATGTTAAAAAAATCTGCCAGAGCCAAGTCAGAGGCTAAAATATCTATCCAAGCCAAAGGCAATCACATAGCTTTTTTTTATTTATACTCATAATCTCAGAAACACAATGCAGTAATGTGCTGAGATAATAATGAATGGTGTTATTTATATGGAGGCTGAAGACATAGTTAACCTACTGGCCAATGAATTCTGCTCAAACTTTAACCCTGTCTCCCATGTGATATACCTAAAACTGACTCATTTCTAGCTATCACACAAGACCAAGTGTTGAAAGAGTTATCAAAACCTAAAAATGTTGAATCAATGGGCCCTAACAATATCAGTGGATGCATCTTAAATAGACCCCCCTCCCAACAACAGTGTTTCACCTCAGTCTCCTTACAGACTTTGTACCAAGTGAATGGAGAGCACTCATTCCCCTGTAGAAGGGAGGACATGCAACAGACCCAGGCAACTAAAGACCCATAAGTCTGACCAACATAATATGCAAACCCATAGAAAGACTGTTGTGGGATTAATCGATTAGAGATAGCGAACCTCCAGATATTGGACCCATCATAGTTTGGATTCCTCAGGTCATCCTTACTCAGCCTGGTGGACTTCTCGAAAAATATCACCAAAGAATGGATGAAGGTAAAATAGTACACATTGCATAACTCGACCTGGTCAAGGTTATGGGCATAATCCCCAATTTGGGCATAGTAGAAAAATTAAATAAACTGGGAATTAACCCCTATATCATCCCCCTGGATTTCAAACTTTCTCACAGATAGGATGCAGCAGATCAAAATATTGGAAGCTACCTCAACAAAGACACCAGTCACCAGTGGCATCACGCAGGGTTTGGTGCTGGGGGCTTCTCCTATTTGGCATCTACTTCTTTGAAGGGTTCTGTCTGACAAAGTTTGTAGGTGACTGCATGCTAGGAGCAGTTTTTTTCAATTCCTAAATGACTTAGAGGCTCTCAGATCCATAGCTTTATACTAGTCTAATGACCACCAAAGTATTTCTAAGCCTAGACATGCAGCCCAGTGCAGTTTTGTTACTAAGTACTTTGGATGCCTATATTGTTGGGAATGCTAAGGGTTAATGGTGAGGTGTTAATTGGGGATTAATGTACTTACTGTTAACCTCTGTCCATCAGAGACATGGGAGACAGACTAGGGGTGAAGTTACAATTTCTCATCTAATGATCAAGGTTTTGTTTGAACAGGGTCAGGGATAAACATTGCTTCATGTGGATGGTGAGTTTATTCTATAATACAGGGATCCTTTGAAACACATTGAGACACATATTTGTTTCACCACCATGCCCTGTTTATGTCACAGAGAGAGTTAACCCAGTTGTTTTGAATTTGGAAACTTATGTGGAGAGTGACCTAACTTTCAACCAATGAGTCCACTGTTTTAAGAAAGTCCTTCTATTCTGCAAAGCATAAAGGCATAAGGATTGTGACTAGATCTAGAGATGCTATTTTTCCCCTTAACTCACCCCTCATTAGGCCAATCATTGAGTATAATGTCCCCTTTGGCATGGATCTGTCCCAACATTTGCAACAACTGGAAAGCCCACGGATATACCTTACTAAATGGATAAAAGGTTTAAAAATATGTCCTACATAAACACCCTAAAAGCCCTATCACTATACCCAGTATAGTACAGACTACACTACCAACAGGTGACCTGTGTCTGGCATCCGTGGCAACCTTTGACCCAATATTGATGGACTTCATGCACATCAGCAAGTCAAATGGCATCAGAAATAGTCAGTCCAGGAATGTAAACTTCTGATTCAACATCAAAAGAATGGTTTGGAGGGACAGGTATATCTCACAAAGGATGCCACTGCAATGGAAGTGACTCCTCATTCACTTAAAACAAAGCTCATCCCTGCTCATATTCAAGTGCAACTTGGATCTATGGATGGATAATAGAAAATTTGCCACAGGAGTGCCACCTTTACTACTAATTTATAGAGGCTACTCCCAAATGCTTTATTCCATGCATGCATTCCCTCAAAGTATTTATGGTATGATTCCATTTAGTCTCACTGGGGGTAATATATAATTATCAGCCATGGGGAGGGTAAAGACAAACTGTCACCAAGTAGGAAAAGTTAATTCAAGCACCAAAATGGATACAGGCTGGGCTTAAAATGGACTGCAAGGACAGCTAGCCTAGTGCTTATCTATGAACTATGAAGAGGTATGAGTGAGTGGCAAGTGCTAGCTGAACCATCCTAGGAGAGGGGGTTGGTGAAGTCCAGCTATAGGCTCACCTCCTAAACATGTTCTGGAAGTGTGCCATTAGACAGAGTGTCTAAAGGACATGAGTGTGCCAGATGTGCACCCTTTAGCATACTTACTGAAAGGCATGGTTCTGGATAGAAAGTGTACTGTGCTCTGCTTGAGTATTATAAATGTAAAAAATCAGTATAGTGGGCACTGTAACATGCTTTCCAGCCCAGGAAAGAGCATGTCAGGAGTACTAAAAAATAACGATCCTTGGCTGTTGATGGACTTGAGTTAAATGTAAGGCAAAAGGGCTTAAACCATGTTTAAAAAAGTAATAAATGAGTATTTTATTTATTTATTTATTCCAACCTTACTATCCCCAGCACAAAAAGCACTAATACTAGCTTTACCCTCAAAACAGTTTCCACAACTTCAATCAAAAGCATGCTTTCCAAACTAAAAACCTCATCAACAGTAGCCAACCTACTCCCCAGCTATTTCTTGAAACTGACAGCAGATGCTATTGCTATCCCAGTCTCCACTCTCATAAACAGATCAATTGTTGAAAACTATGTGCCCAAACTCTGGAAAATATCCTATGTTACACCCATACATAAAGGCGGGACCTCCACTGAACTTAACTACAGCCCCATTGCTATACTCTCCCCCCTGGCCAAAATCCTTGAAAAATTAATCCATACCCACATGCTAAAATATCTGCTAGACAGCAACATTCTGTCACCTACTCAACATGGTTTCAGACCTGCCCATAGTACCACTACAGCCCTCTTCTGCTTCACAGACATAGTAAACCGTCTCAAAAACGAAGGCCTGCAGGTGTCAACTCTTTTTTTTGGCTATGTCCAAAGCATTTGACACAGTCTCACATCAAATCCTGCTAAACAAATGAAACCAATATCACCTATCAAATTCCACTCTTACTTGGTTCCAAAGCTACTTAACTAACAGGTACCAAACTGTGACATGGGAAAGTTCTCTCTCTCCTCAGCTGCCTATAACTATAGGAGTCCCACAGGGTTCTTTCTTAGGACCACTATTATTCACAATCTTCACAAATGACCTCCATACCTCCACACAGCATGCATCTATCATTCAGTATGCAGATGATGCTACCTTAATCTGTGCTGCACAAAATATTCCCACCCTCCTGCAAACAACTCAGCTAGCATTCTCGGATGTGGAAAACTACCTTACCAAAGCCCAACTTACCCTAAATCCAAAGAAAACTCAACTTATGATTATAACCAGTTTTAACAAAAACACCGATAACAGTCAATTCACTATCTACTCCACAAATGCTACTCCAATCACTCTAGTGGCACAGGCTAATGTATTGGGAATAACCATAAACTCCCACCTAAAATTTGATAGTCATCTCAACTTAACTATTAAAAAAGTACATGCCAAACTGGGATCACTCTACCGTATCAAACCATTTCTTACCAATGACACAAGATCAGCCATTGCTCGCTCCCAACTTCTCTCCACCCTACTCTGTGCATCCCCCATTATGACTAATCTCAGCAAAACTGAACTAAGGCAAAATTGAAACCTGCTATAACAGAATTGCCTGCTTTGCTGCAAATTGCTCATCTAGAAATCATCACTGTTCTGCTTTGAGAAAGCTTTGGAGACACACTATATAGTAGTTCAGTAGCTAAAAAATGGAACTCTCTCCCCACTAGCATACAAAACACATCGTCCAAAGCCTCCTTTAAAAACCTCATTAGGCAACATCTCAAGCAAAGTTGGCAGTGCCATGACTGCTCCCCAGGCTAGTGAAAGCGGATAAGGTACACATACTAAACCTAGAGTACTTGATAATAGTTTTCACTCTTACTCAAAAACATTGGCTAATGTGCAGTGTATGTACTGTACCTGTGTGCTATGTATGTATTTTACCTATGTTCCAAATTTCAGCTGTACACCACAAATCTATTAATTATCTTTTATTTTTAAATTAATATTTTCATTTTTTCTCTCCACTGTAACTGCTGATGTGCTGTATACCACTGTAAAGACATATCTATTGTAATTTTGTGTATACTGATCATGTCTAAATATCTAAATGTATCTGTAATTTTTCTGTGTGGAGCTTTTCTCCCAGGCATCTACTGAAAAAGGGCCTTTTCGGCTCAGTCAGACACCCCCAGTTAACAAATGTAAAATAAAAAATAAAATATTTACACATTGTTGACTTGTTAGTCCTGCTAGGCCAATGGTCTCTTTTCAGGGAGACCCAAGGTGGTACTGACAAGAGGAAATTTGTCCAGGGCAGCGGGAACTTCCCCTACTGTTTGCTAGAGAGGAAGTCCAACCATTTACCTGGGTAACTATAGGCCCACACGTCTGAACAAACTCATATGTAAGGCCATGGAGACAATCAACATGGACATAATAAACAAGGACATAGGTAAGCTGAAAACTCTGCATCCATCACAGTTTGGTTTTGTTAATTGAAGGGCATGGCTATTAAATCTGGTGGACTTCTTTGAGAGGGTCACCAAAGCAATTGATGAGGGCAAGACTGTGCATACAGTTTAGCTCAACCTGGTCAAGGCCTTTAGCTTCATAGGTTCATAGGTGTTTACTAGGCTAATGACCACAAGGGCCTATTTAAGCCTAACCATGTATCCCAAATCTCTGGCAAGTTCTGATACCCTTGATAAGTGTAAGCATGACCCTGGGAGATGAACCATTTACAGGTTACTTGTTGGCATCAGAGACATAGGTGCCAAACCAGGGATACATTTCTGGTTTCCCATCCAATTGTCCATGTTGCACTTGAATTGGATTAAGGAGGAACTCTGCTTCACATAGATGGGGAGCCTGGTCCATAGATGGGATAGTGTCTAGGATACATACCTATCTCTACAGCAGGACCTATTTATAATCACAGGCAAGGTTTAAGTATTTAGAATGGGTAATTCTGGTACTGTTTGTTTTGTGGATATGCAGGAAATCCATCAGAGTGGGGTCTGATAATGCCCTGCATGCCAGGCATAGCTCTCCCCTCAAATGTCTGTAGGAGACAGAGTACAGGTATAAGGCTTTGAGGCAGACCACATAGGACATATTACTTATGCCTTGTATTCTTTTAGTGAAAAACCTCTGTGGACGTTCCAGTTGTTGAATATGCCTGGTTAGGTACATACCAAAGGGGGCATTGTATCCAATGATAGATCTGATGAATGCAGAATAAAGTGGAACAATGACTTCCTTGGACTTAGATGACATACCTTTCTTTATAAGTTGCGCAATATGGAATGAGTTCCACACCACTATAGACATGTGATAACCATGGGCTAGATTGCTTTATGTCTCCCTAAGTCCCTGACTACTAGCTCAACTCTAAGGGGTGTGTTGTCAATATGATAGTTACCAGTGATGGATGACTTCCCAAAGGATACTATTATGCATTTCTTGGCATTTAGTTTTAGTCCATGACTCTGACACCAGTTGTTTGATACAATACCCCACTCAGGCATTATAGACATGTTAAGTAAATTAGGTATACACCCTTTTATCAGCTGCTGGATAACCAACTGGCTCAGTGATATGACCTAGGAAGACAAAATATCTGAGGCCACCTACACCAAGAGGCCAGTCACTAGCAGAGCCCCCAGGGCTTGGTACTGGCCCTGCTTCTTTTTGGCATCAATTTTTCTGAAGAGGAATCAAAAACTGAAGGTTTATAGCTGGCTAAGTTTGCAGATGATTGCAAGCTGGGGGTTATCTTCAACTTGCATTCTTCATGAAGGCCTGTTTTTACAAATGGTCCCAAAGCCATGGTCTTAAACTCAGTTCTAAAAAATGCATACTTGAACCTTTGTGAATTCAACCATCCTGGCTAATTACCATGTTGCTAATACATCCCTAAGACTTGACCCAATGGTCAGGGCTCTAGGTAGACAAAAAGACAAATATCCTTACCTTTGATGAATATGTTGTTACAGTAGTGAGGAGATCCTTTTATGCTGCATAACTTATAAGTCATGGCATACCATCCAGGTCCAAAGAGGTTATTATCCTACTGCACTCTGCCCTTATCAGTCCAGTCATAGAGTACAATACTCTCTTCAGTATGCACGTGACCAGGAATATGCAACAACTAGATCAACCTCAGAGGTTCCTTAAAAAAAGAATACAAAGTGTAATGAATCTACCTTACACAGACTGCCTTACAGATTTTCCCCCTACTCAGTCTCCTATAGATTGTTAGGATGTGATCTATGCCTGACTTACAAGGCATCCACAAACTACACACTTATGAATCTCTTACATATTTGTAAAGCAAACAGTACTATAAATACAAGGTCTAGGGACCTGAATTTTGTCTGTGACTTAAATAGAACATGCTAGAGAGATGGATTCTGTGTCCCAGGGACTGCCCTTCTTATGGAACAGGCTTCCTATCCATGTGAAGCTAAGTTCATCTATTAACCAATGTATGTGTAACCTAGACCAGTGGATATAGAATAGAACATTTACATTGGGCCTTGCACTCATCTCCCTCATGGACAGAGGTAGCTTATAAATACCTGGCCCTCAATTTCCTGTTTGAATACAGGACATTATTATTCTTTTTGGAATACTTGGCTAAGCTTAGAAAGGCCCCCAGGGTTGTTAGCTGACTAACAATCTATGAATCTGTGAATCAAAATGAAGCATTCAAGGGCACTGCTAGGTGGTGTCAGAAGGCTGCTCCCACATTTCCAGGAATTCCAACTTAGAGAAGAATGCAGCAGAGATGAAGAGAGAGAGAAGCAGGAGAACATTTATTGAAGGAATACAAATTAGATAAAATGACTGTTACATAGTTAGAAATTGGAGGAATGGAGACACCAGTACTGGTATATTGGAAGAACCAGGCATAAATTGGAGGAATGGAGACACAAGTACTGGTATACTGGAAGAACCAGGCATAAATTGGAGGACTGGAGACACAAGTACTGGTATATTGGAAGAACCAGGCATAGGAAAGAAAGTATGATGGTCTGAAATGATGGAGACAGTATTACAGTAGGAAGAAACAGAGTGGTTGGATACAGATGCAACAGCTGGTGAAGGGAAAATACTGGGGGGTATTATCAACTCATGGAGTAGCCAGTTGTAAGGGTTTACATCTGCAGCAGAGTTTTTGTTACAAGGAAGAGGAGGAAGTAGTTATGCAGATGCTGCAGTGCAGGAATGAAAGGAAGAATGAACTGAGAGGGTACAAACACTTGCAGTTTCTTAACAGCCAAAGAGAACATGACCAGTGGTAAGAATAAAAAGTAAAAATGATGGCAGTGTGAACAGGTGTGACATTATCGACGGTATTATTTTGACACTAGGGTTTGACATTAAAGGCATAACAGCATTCATTAATCTGGGAGATGAAAATGTTTGTGAGGTGACATTTATAAGCCATACTTTTCTGGACAAAATTAGCACTGAGACTAAGAAAAGCGACACAGTAGGACCACAGAAAAGGTATTTATTTCAGAAATTGGGACTAAACCTAAAAGGGAATACATGTGCAAAATAAAACTTTAGATACGGATGAGCTTGAGTTCAAACTGTTTTTTTTTCTTTCACCATGTAGTAAGATACATGAAGTCATACCTCTCAACCTGGAAACCTTAAAAGTCTGGACAAAGGCCCATGAAAAATAGGTACAAATCTGTATGTTGATTAACATAAAATATGCATACATAATTATGCAGCCCCGCCCACTCAATGGAATTGTGGGATACCAACTTTTAAATGCAAACTGAAGAACAGACAACCAAAATATGGCCATGATATGAAACACAAAATAAAAACAATAGTGTTTTATTTATATTAATATTTATATTTGAACTTGTGCAAAACTAAAATACAATATTATTTTATAAAAATAACACTGGATGTGGCTGTGCTCCAGGTCATCATACTACCATTTGCAATGTTTTATAGGCCACCTGATTTCTTGGCTTTATACCTTCACATTCAGTGTGCTTCGGAATCACACCCCATACAGCATGTGGCCCTTCATTAGACAAAATTGGCTACTATAAATCTGGACATTCTACAAAAATCTCTGGACAGTTTAGAGAGGTATGGTAGCAGGTTGTGTGTGTTTACTACATCTGTTTGCACTTTGCACATAGCTTATGGCATGGCACTGCAGTGCCCACTAAGCAAGAAATAGGAAAGGCCATTCAGATCTTACCCTAATTAGTATAAGAGAGGTGCTAGAGGTCATTCATCAAACTTTTAAAAGGTAAATCATCTAGCATTCATGGAATCAATGCTGAACTGTATAAAATACTACAGAAACAGGTGGCATCAGTAATGAATTCCCTATTGTAGGTTACGCAATTAATGTAAACATATAATTTTCACATTCATTCTAAGATCATCCCTCGTTTTCCTAAGACAGGTAAGTATAATATCAATGCAGCCCACTAGGACCAAACCTCCTTTATAAACTGACCTGGAGCAATAGCTATGACCCTCTTTCATATTACTATCTTGCCATCACTAGACAGTTTTGTTCTGGGCATATCAAGTACTGACCATCTTAGAGCTGTATTTACTTTCTACTACGGGAACAATTATCCTTTAACCATACTACAGCAGTGCTACTAGATTTCAAGAAGGTTTTTAAATCCTTTAGATGAGAACCAACTTAACAGGTAATCAGGAGCTTTGGCATCTCTTTCTCCTTTATCATTGTCATCCAGGCTGTGTAAAATAGTCACATACCTCAGCCCTTGCCCCTTACTAAAACAAATATGCCCCTTTCTTTCCATTAAAAAAGGTACAACCAGGGGTGATCCTCCCTCTCCCTCCCTACTTTCTTATTAATGACTGAACCCCTTTCTCAGCAGATTATCCCTCAGTCATCCATAAGTTAATAGTCAAAACCATCATAGGCTAGCATGTCATTGAGATTACACAACATCAACTATTGTGCTGTGAATATAACAAAAAACGAGAAGAAAAATGATCATTTGCATAAATATAATAATACAAGCAACTACGACAGTCTAATTGAGTGGAGAGTTGAGACTAGAATTTTCAAGTTCAACTGTACAAGTCAAAAGTAAACATTTAATTTCTTTATATTATAAATGATTTTATTTACCTTCTGGTGCTGGAGGAGCCAAGGAAAGAAGAACTTGAAGAAATAAATTCATTCATGATGAATGATGTGGTGTGGTGAGTGATCTGATCAACCAACCTAAGTTCAGACTGGCCCGGTGATTAAATTTCACTGCCGCACAGCTCCGAGTCCGTAACCATTAGACATTGTCAACTGATCTCTTGTTCTACTGCTGGTGGTCATGACTCATGAGTCTTACTGATTCATGCTGCCTGCCTTCTCTAAACTAAAGTAAGCTTCAACAGCAAGAAAGAGTGCATGCACGCCACTGCTGACCCAGAATTATAGTGCACTTGTCCTCCTGCACCACCAACTAGTATGCAGCAAACAATGAAAATTGTAACTTGTTTTTTACATTTTTATTAAAAAAAACACAATCTGCCCTAACTATGCTGTGCACAGTCAACTCCCACTATTGGATCACTCAGCTGCTTGCTCGACTCAGGGCTTTCCTCTCATTCATTCATTCAAAAACTTGTCTCCAACTCAGTACTCCACAGTTCCGGGACTCCCGCCTCTCTTTTACTTCCTTCCTTATCCATTCACTACCCTATCCTAAGCCTGCAGTGTGCTGTGTGAGTGATAACATGTCTAGCTCATGCATGCTGTTGCTAAATGTAAATAAACAAGTCTCTCTTGTCAGTGCAGCCATCAGCCGAAATCCGACTGGCTGGCAGGCTGCTCACGCTGCTGACGTCACCGCGCACGCCTCTGCGTAATGATGTTAGTCCAGAACAAAGACGAGAAAAAAATTTTAAAAAATTTAAAAAAGGGCAGGGAAATTCGGAAATCAGGGGTACCACTCGGGAATCGTGGCACCCCATCATTTGGACCTCAAAAACCGGTAAAATCCAAGAGATTCAGTATGGTTGAGAGGTATGCATGAAGTTAAAATATAAAAGAAGTTTATTGACTTAGGTTGGGAAGTGAGGGTATTAATGGATATTAAGGATTGGGAAATTAAAGATATTTCAAATATAGTAATTGTAAATGGTAAAACAAATCCAAGGCTGAAGGTCCTGAACAGCAACTGTTTTATTTGGTAAAACCACTTAAAACCAAAACCATAAAAAAATACATATATATTAAGTGCTTTCGTCCCTTATAGAAACTTGATCAGAATATAAAAACAGTTAAGGTACAAAAATTTTATACACACATCCATGAGCAATGACAACAATTCCTTTCATGTTTCAAGAGGGAGTGTTTCCAATTATTCTTAGGCAAAGTAGCATCACAATCCCATCTAGTTTTCAGAAAATGTAAGTGCACTTCAACCTGCAAATCCTGTAAATGGTAACAGAAGATTTGTTAGGTATTGGGGACAAACTAAAGCATGTTATTTTTGTGGGGATAAAACTCATTTAGTACAAGAATGTAACAAATACAGTGTGTCAAATGTGGGGCGAGGGACATGCAGCAAAAAAAACTTGAAGAATTTGGATATTTCTGGTTTGACTATCCTTTAGTAGAAAAGGAAATAATATACGAAGAGGAAATCTCAGAAGAAATCCCAACAATAGAAATTATTGCTACAGAAGACGTTGAAAGAAAAGCTGATATAGAAAAGGGAATACTGAAGAAAGGTTAAAAAATAAGGAGGTGGTTAGAGAAAAAAAAAATCACTGCTCAAAGCAAAGCTATTAATATACAGGAAGCGAACAGATTTGCAATTTTAGAAAGCGAAGGGGAAGAAGAGGGAAAAATGGAAAAAGTGAAGGAAAAGATAATGAGAAATCATTTGGTGGGAGATTTAAGAGAAGGAAAATGAAAATAAGATGGAAGTAAAACACAAAAAAGGAAAAGGATGATATAGACATTTTTAGCATTAAATGTAATTAGCATTAGAAATGTCATAAGATACTTGGTGACGTAGAATGGTATAACAAATAAAAATGGGTTTTTTTGCTTGCTAGATACCAGATGCAACAAAGAACAAAGAATGGAAGGAATACAGGCAGTATGGGAGGGTGGAGCAAATTCTTTGGTCAGTAGGAAATTCGACATGTTCTGGAACAGTAAGAGTTATAAAAAAATGCACAAATAAAAATTCTGGCTGGAAGAGTAGCAGTAACAGGAAGGGTAGTGATACATAATATGAGTATGAGCTAAAAATGTGTATGATTAATAGTGATTTATGTGTGCACTAATATGACAGAGAGAAAGTCGTTTCAAGAAATTAAAAACATCTGTCCTCACTACCCTATGGAGAACCCATTCTAACCAATTTACAATCATTGATAAAAAACAAACTTGAAAGCTGCAAAAAACAAACTTGAAAGCTGCTTCAACAAATTGCTGTTTGCTACTAATTCATCCTCCTTTACCTATCACTGCAAATGCTGATGTCATATCAGTAGCACTACAGATCTCCCTTGAGCATTTAAAGAGCAAAGACAACTATGTGAGAATGCTGTTCATAGACTTCAGCTCTGCATTTAATACTGTGGTATCACTACAGCTGACAGAAAAACTGGCACATTTAGGACTCAGTAAACATCTCTGTAACGGGATCCTGGACTTTCTGACTGACAGACCACAGAGGATGAGTTCAGGTAAGAACGCATTGAAGTGCATTATGATTAAGACTGGCATTTCCATAGGGATGTGTTCTCAGCCCACTGTTAATTACCATCCTGACCCATTGACTCCTATGCTAACCATAAGTCCAACCATATCATCAAGTTTGCTGATGACACCACAGTCATGGGGCTCATCACAAAGGAGGATGATAGGGCATACAGAGAGGAGGTGGCATCTCGGATCAGTTAGTGCGAGGGGGAACAACCTTGACCTGAATGTAAGCAAGACCAAAGAGTTTATCATCGACTTCAGGAAAAGAAGAACAAACACCCAGTGCTCAGGATCAATGGTGAGCATGTAGGGAGGGCTAAGAGTACGAAATTCATGGGTGTGCACATAACTGAGGAACTCTTGTGGTCAGGAAACACCAGCCAACTGGTTAAGAAAGTGCATCAATGTCTCCACTTATTAAGAAATCTGAAAAAAGCTAAGTTTCCTCCTCATATTCTCTCCACCTTCTATAGAGGTGGACTAGAGACCATCCTCACCTGCAACTTCACACTGTGGTTTGGAAGCTGCACAGTTACAGAAAAGAAGGCGCTACAAAGAGTGGTGAGGGTTGCAGAGAAGGTAACAGGTTCCAGTCTTCCATTGATACATCTTTATTCTGCAAGAAGCATCCGAGAAGCCATCAAAAGTAATACAGGACAACACTCCTCCTGCACATGGACTGTTTAAGCATCTGGCATTAGGCAGGAGATATTGCACCATCCGCGGCAGGACTACAAGATTCAGTAACAGTTTCTACCCTACAATTATTAGACGTCTGAACTCGGGCACTATTTCCAGGAGTCTGGACACATATATCAATTTTTATTTATTTGTACAATATATACTTATGTATATTCTAAGTAAGTGCAATATTTATTTATTATATCCATAGTCAGTATTATTTAACTCACTCAAGTGCAATATTAGACAAATAACAGGCATTTCAATCTGTACTGTGTTTCATATTACTTTAAATAGGGCAGTTATTGAGCACAGGGGAGGGTTTTCTTTTCTTATATTAATGTTGGTAAATGTCTCTTCTATTTCTTGTGTGTATTGGGAGTAGTATTGTATTTGTTAGTTATGTTTATTCCTCTACTTGCATGTGTTGTTTCAATTTCCTTTGTAATCTCAAAAACTGAGCTAATGCATGAAATTTCATTTAGGCTACACGTGTATTTCTAAATGACAATACAATATACTTTGACATTCCTCCGCATTCTGTATGCCTTGCACGGCGTGCAGGATCAGTGCAGGAGCTGTAGCAGACAATATGTCTGCCATGCAATCTAGGAACAGCCTGCGGGGGCGTGCATGAGCGCTCCTGCACTAGTCCTGCATGGACTAAGCCCTGGTATGCAAATCACCCCATTTGCAGGAGAAATCCATGCAAATGAGGTGAATTTGCGATCCAGGAAGCTAGAAACCGGCTGTGCAGGACTAGTGCAATCTGCAGAAATGTACTCTGTTAGTAACCGAGTATATTTCTGCAAATTCAAAAATGGAGCTGTGACAGCTCCAAATAAAGGCTGCATATCAGTCAGGAAGCATGCCAATGGCCACGTATAAGGCCATTGGCATTGCAAACAACATAAAAAATAAAAAAAACAACTTTTATTTTTTTTAGCCGATCTCGGCTGTTTAAGAGCAGGGCAGTGGCATGCAAACGGTATCGGGGGCAAAATAACAAAATAAACCTAAAATAAGCATTCTAACTAAAATCAATATTCTGCCATGCAAGTCAATGGCAGGCAGAAGACAACATGGCCAGTGAGTAGTGGTTGCTAAGAGGGGAGGCTCAGTGTGAGACTTGTAACTATGCATTAGCGGGCAATCCTATGCAAATAAGGGGAATGATAGTGAATCCCAGTTTCCCCCAGCATGCTAGTCAGATCCCAAAAGTGTAAGAGTAGGAATAGCTTGGTGCAAGCCTTGGAGTTAGCTGACATCATGGGGGGTGTCAGGCATACTGTAAGTGGATTGGAGCCCTCTGGCTCGGGTTTGCTCGTAGCTTAGCACAGATAAGCTAGGGGGTTTGTTTGAATCTGCCTAATACTCTTTACATTGCCTAAGTGGGGGTGTGTGTGCCGCACACTGGATTTTAAAGGAAGAAAAAGAACGTTAAACCAGGAAATAGCAGCACTGTACACATCTGAGCACTCTGTTTGCACGGCGCTCCCCCCGGCCTTAAACAGGAAGGCAATGGGAAGGGAAAACAGCAGGAGGAAGCTAATCAAGGAGAATTAGCATAGCTAGCAGGTGAAATGTATCAAAATCAGCAGACCAGCTCAGCCCAGAACACTACTATAAACTAGGCAAACACCTTCCCCTCTGGTTTTTCCCACACTCTAAACCACCAGTGTAAACAAGCGGGGAACTTTTAACAAACAAACCTACAAAATGAGATGGGCTGCAGCAGGCAACATGGAACAACATGTGCAAAAGACTGAGGGTGATGAGGATGTGAATGCTGCCGATCAACCCACAGTGAGGAGACGGAGAAGAGTGTACAGACCCAGGGTACCATCCAGGGGCTACATGAGCTGGAGATAGTGGAGTGCTATAGGTTGGACAGGGACCTCCTACAGCAAATTAGTGAGCTGTGCCACCCATGCCTGACACACCAAATTGACTGAGGAGAACCCATCCCAGTGGATACCAAGGTATGTGTAGGCCTAGGAATACTAGCCACAGGTACCTCCCAAAGCTCAACTGGGAATATCATGTGGATCTCACAGGCATCAGCATCCAGAGTATTCAACCAGTTCCTGGATGCCATGTCAGCACATGCCGGTGAGCACTTACATTTCCTCAACACCTGTGAGGAGTTGGCCAGCAATATGCTTCTCTTTCACAAAATAGCAGAATACCCTGAGGTAGTGGGTGTTATAGACTGGATGTATATACACATCAAAGAACCACCCGGTGATCAGGGTAGGGCCTACATCAACTGCAGGGGCATCCCCTCTATCAACTTCCAGGTTGTCTGCAATGCCCAAGGCATTATATTGAATGTCTGTGCTGGCTGCCCTGGAAGCTATCACAATTCCCACATTTGGCATCTGATGCAGCTGTACCAGAGATTTGTCAATGGGGACAACCCCTATGTTCACCTAGTGGGGGATGCTGGTTACATACACGAGCCGTGGCTGATGACACCCATCAGAAATGCACACACACCTGAACAAGAATGTCATAATGAGGCACACGCACAGACCAGTCTTATAATAGAGCATGTGTTTGAGATGCTCAAGTCACAGTTCAGGTGTCTGGATATATCTGGTAGAGCCTTGCAGTACTCACCAGCTACACGTACCAAAATTGTTAGATATGTGCCATGCTACACAATAGGATCCTGCAGATACAGCTGCAGCAGGAACAGTTTGGGGCAGGGCCACACAGACCCTTGCCAGTGCCAAGACCTGCACAGGCACAGAGTGACATGGAGGAGGAACAACCTGAGCCTGCCCCAGTAGGCAGATGGAGGTGTGCCCACTATGCCAAGGCTGTGGCAAAGAGGCAACGCATAGCACATACACTGACACAGTAGGGACCCAGGGAATGACACCTCTCTCTGACTCGCACATACAGTAAAAGGAATGCCAAACATGACACTACCTGTGCTCAACCATGTATAGGGAGTGTACTATGTGCATCTGACATAGGCAGCCCTCCAGCACCATCCTCAATCCTAGCACACCCACAAGGTAAGTCAATTAACCTACCTATTGCCAAATGGAGTAGAATTTGCCGTTACCTGTATCTATGGTATGGATGTAAGCATGCAAGGGAATTGGGTGGCTGAATGTTGTGGCAGCAGATAGTAGACACCCATAGTGGCATCATGACAACTGTAATACATACTGGTGTCACCATAGTAGCCAATAATATACAAGGTGACAAAACCCACTGCAGGAAATGTGCTGGGTGACATGTGTGTCCATATTACTCACACATGCCAGTCAGGGAGGTTCACATACCCAACAACAGTCTCAGCCAGCAAGACAGGTGTAGACAAACCCAAATATAGCCTGTGCTATGGCCTCTGAATGATGCCTATGGGTAACCTCCCCCCAGGCCTACACAGACAGACTACAGTAGGTCAGGCAGGGGGATGTTAGTTCTGAAGGGTAGGAAGTCAGACACTAATATGTAGGGCAACCAAAGCTAAGACCTGTAGTACACTGATATGCCTCTAGTCAGTATGATAGGTTAGAATACAGAATGAAATGGAGCACCTGACATACCAGTACAGTCACAGCAAATGTGTGTATGTGCCAGGTGTGCCCCACCATCCTATGTAGATATGTAGAAACAGTAAGGTTTACCCCCCCAATCTTGTGTAAAAATGTAGTAACAGTCAGGTGTGCCCCCCCAATTGTGTGTAGAAATGTAGTAGCAGTCAGTTGTGCCCCCTCAATCCTGCGTGGAAATATAGTAACAGTCAGGTGTGCCCTCCCCCACTCCCATGTAGACATGTAGAAACAGTCAGATGTGTTCCCCCTCACTCCTGTGTAGAAATGTAGTAACAGTCAGGTGTGCCCCCCAATCCTGTGTAGAAATGTAAAAACAGTCAGATGTGGCCCCTCACAACCCTATGTAGAAATGTAGTAACAGTCAGGTGTGCCCCTCCACTCCCACGTAGACATGTAAAACAGTCAGGTGTGTCCCTCTCATCCTGTGTAGAAATGTAGTAACAGTCAGGTGTGCGTGTGCCCCCCAATCCTGTGTAGAAATGTAAACACAGTCAGGTGTGGCTCCCCACATCCCTATGTAGAAATGTAGTAACAGTCAGGTGTGCCCCCCCCCACTCCCATGAAGACATGTAAAACAGTCAGGTGTGTCTCCCCCCCAATCCTGTGTAGAAATGTAGTAACTGTCAGGTGTGCCCCTATCCTGTGCAGAAATTTACAAACAGTCAGGTGTGTCCCCCCCCGCAATCATATGTAGAAATGTAGTAACAGTCAGGTGTGCCCCCCCACACCTATGTAGGCATGTTGAAACAGACAGATCTGTCCCTTCCCCCAATCCAGTGTATAAATGTAGTGACACTCAGGTCTGCCCCCAATCCTGTATAGACATGTAGTAACATGTATGAGTAGGTATAATATGAGTGGAGCACAGATGGCCAGAGGTGGCCAAGGTAGCAGGATAGGTTGTAGCATTTGCACAATATGCAGGTCTGAGTGTGTTAGTATGGTGTGTGTTTCATAATGTCTGAGAGTGGTCAGTATGTATGCATGTTGAGGTAAGACCTGGTGGCTATTGACCACTACTGCTGATAACAGGGACAAGCCCTCATGACTTCAGTGTCACGGACAATCCCCACCAGTATAACACATGCAAGCAGTAAGCCATTGTAAATGTATGGTGGTAATATGTGTCACCATCTGAAAGACTGACATGGCATGGCTGTTGGGCTAGATATACAAGCAGTACACAGGGGAAAGTACCCCAGACATACAGTATATATTGTGTCACTGTAAAATGTTGACACCCTTGGATATGTAGATATAGGTATGCATCACAGTAACAGAACCTGTAGTAGGGGATACTGGTGATGTCTGCCTGAACACCTGCAGATCACAAAGGATGTAGGACTGATGTATTGGGAATCAGCTGATGTACCCGCACATGCCAGCAAAATTGTAATGCCCCATGCATATCTGTGTGTCAGATACAAGTAGTGTCCATAGCACACATGCACCCAGCCATGCAAACACCACCCACAGGCACCTCTCTGGCAATATCCCTGCTGTGTCGAATGGCTACAGTACAACCCCACCTGTATATGGCAATAGCGGAAGACTGCAGCATGCAATGCAGGTGTCCCATGCAGGTGTGTCCCTAGCTGTAGTTATCACCCTGCCACCATCCACAGCACCTGATCAAGACTGATAGAAGGTGTTTGCATGAACAACTATCACATCTACCCTGTCACCCCAGGGGAACATACTGTATGGTGGTCTAGGACTGTAGGACTGACAGAATGCAATGGCCTGCCACATCTGGCCTGCATCAACACCTAATGCCTGCCAAAGGCCCATGTCTCACATGTACTGCCAATGCATGTTATATTATGCACACTCAAATAACAACATAGCACACTACATTTAAGCCATATGCAAGGCCATGTGAACATACCCTAGTAACATGTCCGCCATGTCCCACTGCATGAACTGTGGACCAACACTAACACACACCTGTGATGTGGTGATACCCTTATAGAAAGTATCACAGAATGTATGCATAATGTACGGACGAGATTAGAATAACAGAGGGGGGGGGTGTGGGAGCATGGACAGTATGGAATGTGCAGGGTCTGACACCAAGCTGTGTGCACACTACCCTTGGCTGCAAACACATAAATGGGTGGCTACACACCTGCCTGTACACCACAGTAGAGTAAATGTCGTGAGCCAAGGCCCCTGCCTGTGGCTAACATGTGCAAATCTGTACAGCTGTGAGGCATTGCCACAGCAAGATAAGGCCATACTGCCATGTTGATGTATGGACAAGTATGGGATCCTCTGCCAGCACTGTACCAAGGTGTTAAACAGGATAGACAAACCCAGCACCAAGTGTCTGCAGCTCCCCGTCCAGAATAGCATAACTTATCATAAATATGTAGGTGTCTGCCCACAATACCATTCACAGCTGCAGTCACCCTTGTCCGACAAGTAATCATTGTGAGCAAGAATGTCCACCTGACAGTGCATGAGGACAGAAAACATCACTGTGTATAACAGTACACATGTTGGAATATCTCTGCTAACAACAGCACCATGCAGCTGAAGCAGCACAGACACAGTCACCTACAGTAGACACTATCCCCTGCACAGTTTGTCCCCACATTGCCAAATCATTGACGGATACCATGCAGAAACAGTATGCTACCTGTAGGTGTACAACACAAATGTCTGCACTGCAGTACAAACTACCTGGAATCAATCCACACATTCAATACAGAAGGGCATACTGGGCATGCTCACACTCAGAGAAATGAGGGCAATGTCAGATAACAACATACTGAAAGGTCATAATGGGCATGCTCACACACTTAAACAGATGAAGGCAATGTCTGCAAACAACAGTGGACCAGACATATCTGGCATTTGCAGATGTTAGTGCAGACACTCCTTAAGTATGCAGCACTCATGCTTTGCACACACACACACTGGATATTAATACAAGCATATATACAAGGACAACACACTATAATAAGCCAAAAGTAGACATACACAGATGTGTGGAATAGTGTGACTGTCACAAGGGGCCATCCATTATGAGGCCTGTTCCACCCAACACACAGCCAAATGGCTACAACTACATAAGGTTCGGATGTCACTCATTTTTTACCTTAGCCACTGGTATCTGTCAGCATGATGAACTATGTGGTGCAAGTGCTAGCTGTGGAATGTGACTGTACAAGGAAGAAGTCATCGAGCAGCTGTATACATGTACCTGTGGAATATAACCCTGCGTGTGCCTGCATGTGGTGTGTCAACCTATAGATGAATGGGTTATGGGTCATGCACACACACACACTCACTGCCCTTCCCATAGCTGTACTATGACAAGCCTGCTGAGGTCATCCACTTTGAAATACACCATTGTGAAAGGTGTAGGCCAGTAATCTCTGTGGCGCTTCCTATTACTGCGTACTGCTGTAGTGTGCTAAACTAGTTAGATAGGAGTTCTAATCCTAGACATGGCAACTGTGTGCGTGTGTGTGTCTCTGTGTAGAGAGCAATGTTTGTTAGATTAGTCACACTCACTACAAATCAAATGCCCTACTTTGTCAAGGCTGCTGATGTCATAGACTGTGAAATACACCTTTTGGAAAGCTGCAGTCCAGTAATCTTTGTGGCATGTCCTATACCTGTGTACTGTTGTAGTGTAATAGACTAGTTAGATAGGAGTTATAATCTCAGAGATTGCAACTGTGTGTGTGTGTGTGTGTATGTGGTTGTCTCACCGTCTGTGGAGAGAGCAAGGTTTTTTAGGCTAGTCACACTCACTACAAATCAAATGCCCTACTTTGTCAAGGCTGCTGATATCATACACTGTGAAATACACCTTTCGGAAAGGTGTAGCCCAGTAATCTCAGTGGTGTATCCTATAACTGTGTACTGTTGTAGTGTGATAAACTAGCTAGATAGGAGTTCTAATCCCAGACATGGCAACTCTGTGTGTTTGTGTGTGTGTCTGTGTGTGTGTGTGTGTGTGTGTGTGTGTGTGTGTGTGTGTGTGTGTGTGTGTGTGTGTGTATGTGTGTGTGTGTGTCTCTGTCTGTGTAGGGAGCAATGCATTTTAGCCTAGCCACACTCACTACAATTCAAATGCCCTACTTTGGCAATCCTGCTGATGCCATTCATTGTGAAATACACCCTTGTGGAAGGAGTACTCCAGTAATCCCGTAGTGCATTGTATAGCAGCTCCATGCTGTAGTGTGATATAGAACTCTGTTAGGGATTCTATACCCACACATGTTGGTTATGGATGTTTTGTGTATGTTTTAATGTCTATGTAGGAAGCAATGCATTTTAGCCTAGTTACACTCACTACAATTCAAATGCCCTACTTTGGCAATTCTGCTGATGTCATTCATTGTAAAATACACCTTTGGGGAAGGAGTACTCCAGTAATCCCCATGGTGTGTCCTATAGCAGCTTCATGCTTTAGTGTGATATAGAACTCTGTTAGGGGTTCTATACCCACACATGTCAGTTGTGGATGTTTTGTGTGTGTTTCAATGTCTGTGTAGGGGCAATGCATTTTTAGCCTAGTCACACTCACTACAATTCAAATGCCCTATTTTGTCAATCCTGCTGATGTCATCCAATGTGAAATACATCTTTGGGGAAGGAGTACTCCAGTAATCTCCATGGTGCTTCCTACAACTGCGTAGTGCTGTAGTGTAATAAACTAGTTAGGTAGGAGTTTTAATCCCAGACATGACAGGTGTGTGTCTGTCTGTCTGCATTTGTAACTCGTATCCTGTGTGGAGGTGGTTGTGAGTGTGTAACAACTGGCTTCAATGTGGAGTGGATTTTGCAAATTTCCTATATGCTGACCCTGGTATATATCACAATGTCCACCAGACAGGGATAACAAATGTGAAATAGCCGAGAGGCTGGGGTGCAAATCCATATCCATACATGTGACATCAAGGCCAGGCAAACAAAGTCAGCAATCCTATTATTACCCAGAGAACACTCTCAACCTATGTCTCATACACACGCACACACTTGCCTAGGCAACAGCTGCGATGTTGGTAGTACCCTGCATATTGCCCACTGATAGTAACTATGGTGTGATTGCAGTGGGCTACAGAGGGCATGACACGCTGTCCATCTGTCCAATAGGACAGTGCACTTTCCCCATGTTCCCCACTGCATACCTGCAACACTTGTGGTGCCATCAAAGGTGACTCACAAAGAACATACCATGCCTGAAAACATGCCCTGCATGGACAGATGCCACTGACACCAGGGAATGCCGGTATCATGCTATCAATGTAGGTGCAGGGTAAATCTGCAGTCCATTACCAGTTCCCGCCACATGAGACCAGGACTGGCACATCTGATGATAATCTTTGTACACAACATGGGCCAGACACCCCTGGTACAGTTCCACATGTCACTGTACATGCATGTTCATAGGTTCATAGGTTCATAGGTTAGTACTAAGCTAACTGCCTTTGCGAGCCATTGTAAGCCTAGTCAATTGTCCCTTGTGAGACTCAAACCCTGCACCTTGTGTTTGTAAGGCAAACACCTTAACCATTAGGCCACCCTCCCAACTGTGGGAGGTGTGCACATCCCAAACACCATCCATGTCATGGACTAAGGAACACATACATTGCAAGCAATGCACAGCATTGGCCACACACAATAGTCACCCAGGTGACTGGATGGTGAATACAATACCCACCTGTGTGGGCAAATCCTGAATCTACACCCCTGAGCCACAATGCAGACTAGTGTAATGTTGGCTGATGCTAATGTGTACCCATCACCTAGCCTTGTATAGCTGTCTGGCACAGTTGACCACTACACACCCATGAAGCAATGCACCCATGCATGTCAGTACAGCACCCTGTGTGTGTGTATGTGTGTGTGTGTGTGTGTGTGTGTGTGTGTGTGTGTGTGTGTGTGTGTGTGTGTGTGTGTGTGTGTGTGTGCGTGTGTGTGTGTGTTGTATGATGTGTATGATCACATTTACACTCACTACAACCCCCATTGGTATACTGAAGCATGTCCAATGTCAGACAACTCCACATACCCTTTGCCCATATAACCTCTGTATGACCCATGTGGTGCATGTGATACATGCAGAGTAATGTGTTGTGGCAATCTCACTAGTGATGAGTTGTATTCCTGGCCCTGCCATGTGTGTCAATGTGTGTGCGTCCCTATAAGAGTGTAGCTGTGTTGATACTGGCACCTGTTCACGCGGACAGGCACGCATACTACACCTGCCGTATAGCTGCCATATCCCTGTTGCAGATGTCACTCACCATCACATATATGTTTTGAGGGCTCCTCAGCATGTAACCTATGTGGCACATCTGATAACTGCATAGAAATGTGATAACACTACATAGTTGTCAGAGGTTTGATACCCTGTGCTGGCTTAAGATTTACTCTCCCACCCCTCAATGACTTTACTTTGCCTCTGTCTGCCTCTCTCACTCCCTCTCTGGTGGATGTGGAGACCTACACCTGCTTTGCTTAGGCTGCAGCATGTGTATTGTAAGTTATGCTCATGATCAGCTGATGACCTCTGCATGAATTGCAGCTCTCCTCTAGCTGATTGCATGTGGAACAGCTGTGGCAACATTCCCATAGCCGATTGCATGGAAACACACTCCAATATCTAGGAAAAGCATGTTGGTGTTTGGCCTTTTCTTTCACTGTGAGCAGGAACTAGATCTGTTGTTTGGCAAAAAGCATAACAGATGGATTGGGGATTTACCTCTAACAACATACACTGTGGAAACAGGCCAATACAAAGGAGGGGGATGTGCCTGACTTGACTACAGATCGTAAGTGCTGCTATACTGCAATTGGAGTAATGTTGGTATAACAGGGTGTGTGTGGATATGACTGTCCTCATGTTTTAATACCTGTCATGCCAGTGCTATGTTTATGAGGAAACTCCCATCAGTAGGGTCATCTGCAGACTGGGCAGTGTTTGGTGCCTTTTGTTTCTCGTGTTACCCACAGAGCACCTATCTGTTAACTGCAGAAGGTAGTGAGAGGATTGCAGTCTGTAGTTGGTGACAGCCGAGAGACTTACTGACTTAATTTCCCTCATAGGACATATGTCTCAAGAAACCCTGTTACAACAGTAAATGTATGAGGTTATCACAGCAACATGTCAATAATGGCCCTGTGTTTGTGCCTCCAGCCACAACTCTGCCAATCTTTGTAGATATGTCATGCAGAAAGAGGTGTAAATGTGCTGTACACCATAAATATTGACATCATATCTGACAAGCCAGTGAGACATCAGACTGCTACACATGTTATGTATATTAGGGGTTACATTTGATGACATAACCTGGACATTCTGTGTTTGTGTGTACAATACTGAGGTCTGTGTACTTATGGTGATTGTTGACAGTGTGTGTATTGTTAATATGTACCATGGCCTGTGTACAGACTGTGGTAGATGTCATTGTTCTTGGTCCTGTTCTATCTGATGTTACATGCTGCTCCACTGTATGTTACCCTATCGGCTTACATGTTTGTACACACATGTCCCATACCAGAGATAGGCATCGGACCACAATGTGTAATGGCCCAGTGTATGTACGGTTAGTGTGTGAGTGGCACATATAAGGATGGTGTTGAACAGATAGTCCATATACTGTATTAGTATGCTAGATTAC